>NC_091202.1:12958770-13043770 GCF_040958095.1 Procambarus clarkii | reverse complement strand
ATATATATATATATATATATATATATATATATATATATATATTATTAAATATGACCGAAAAAGTAAGATTAATAATTCTAACACGAATTTTCTCAATCTTTCGTACATTTCTTTTCACTGTTGGAGGTAAATCAAAAATCAATTCTCCAAAATTCATTTTCATTTCTAGTCTGATGCGACACGAGCGCGTTTCGTAAAACTTATTACATTTTCAAAGACTTTAGTTTACAAATACACAACTGAATAGAACTTACGCATCTCCGATTTTATATCTACATTTGGCCCGGAAAGTAGAGTTGGAAATTCTGTTGGACGACATATTCGACCTCGAGACACAAAAGAAGGTCACTACCAAAGATACCTTACAAGCAGAACTTATTGCAGAAGGAGGAAAGAATCGAGGCAATTACAGAAGCACCATACTGTCCCCCGAGCTCAAAGCGGCAGCTAAAAGCCTTCGTGAGAACAAAAAGATAGTTGTCAGGAGAGGTGACAAGTCGCCAATATATGTCATTCTTAAAAAAGACGAATATCTGGCGAAAATGAACATCATACTCTTTGACCAAACTAAGTTCCAAAGGGTAACGAAGGACACTACAGCCGAATCAAAAGCAAAGGTCAACAAACTGATCGAAACTGTGAACGCCAAGAAATCCGGACTCCACCTGCCAAAGATCATTGGGGAATATAAACCTGGATATGCGTATGGAAATGTCAAGACACACAAGCCTGGAAACCCACTTCGGCCAATCATTTGCCAGATACCCACACCCACGTACAGACTGGCGAAGCGACTAAACGGCCTGCTGACTCCTTATGTTCCCTGCGCCTTCAGCCTGAAGTCTCCAAAGGAATTTGTTGACTTACTGCGGGGCACACGGGCCACAGGGATAAGAGCCTCGTTGGACGTAGAATCGCTGTTTACCAACGTACCTGTGGACGAGACAATCGGGATGATAGCCGACAGAGTGTATCGTGATCCAGCCTGTACTCCTCTTGACATACCAGAAAATATTCTGAGGAAACTACTCCAAGCTTGTACTAAAGAGGCACCCTTCTTGAGCCCGGATGGACACATGTATAAGCAAGTAGATGGGGTCGCCATGGGTTCTCCCCTAGGTGTCCTGTTTGCAAACTTCTACAGGGTACCATCGAGCAAAAAGTCTTAGTCGACATGAACTTGAAACCGGCCATATACTGCAGGTATGTTGACGACATTTTTACACAGGTACCTGATGTCAGACATCTGCAGGAGCTGAAGGAGGCATTTGAACAGAGTTCCGTGCTGCGTTTCACTTACGAGATGGAAAAGGATGGGAAGCTGCCCTTTCTAGATGTAACAGTCATGGAAAAGAGCGGAGGTTTCCACACTGCAGTCTACACTAAGGAAACGAACATAGGAATGTGCCTAAATGCCAACAGCGACTGCCCAGACAGGTACAAGAGGAGTGTTGTTAACGCATATGTCGACCGTGCTCTCAGCCACAGCTCAGAATGGAAGCAAGTCGACGAAGAACTCTGTAGGGTAAGGCAGGTCCTAGTCAACAACGGCTTCTCCAATGGTTTCGTCGAAGACATCATAAGAAGGAAAGTGAAACGCCATGCAACCTCTGAAGAGACAACTAACACAACACCTATACCCCCTATTAGACTATTTTACAGGAACTTCTTTTCCACAGCTCATAAAACGGAGGAAAGGGTCCTGAAAGATATTGTTAATAGAAACGTTATCCCTACAGACAAAAATCAGAGGATACAACTGACGATTTACTATAAAACCAGAAAAACGGCCAGCCTACTCATGAGAAACTCTCCAGACACAAAACAGAACGCTTTAAAAGAGACTAACGTCGTCTATGCCTTCAAATGCCCTCTTGGGGACTGTAAGCTCCAAAAAAACCAGTATATAGGCAAGACAACAACATCTCTTTCTAGGCGTTTAACGATGCATAAGCAACAGGGCTCCATTAATTAAGGAACATATAATCTCTTCCCACAACCAAACCATCGCCAGAGAAATCCTAGTAAACAACACAGAAATCATCGATAGATACAGCGATAGCAGGCGGCTTGACGTTTGCGAGGCACTACACATCAAGAAGTCAACACCAGCAATCAACAGCCAATTAATGCACAACTATATTCTACCCACCTCAAGACTCCGCTCCAATATAGAAGCATCAAGAAATATGGACCAATAGGCTTTCTACAAACACTTCTATTCAATACCCATTGTTTCGTGTTCTGTCTTGTGTTGATGAAATTAATACCCTATTAATGCCACCTCTTGTTCTGTCTTGTGTTGATGAAATTAATACCCTATTAATGCCACCTCACCCCATCCACCTCACTCAAATGTAGATATAAAATCGGAGATGCGTAAGTTCTATTCAGTTGTGTATTTGTAAACTAAAGTCTTTGAAAATGTAATAAGTTTTACGAAACGCGCTCGTGTCGCGTCAGACTAGAAATAAAAATGAATTTTGGAGAATTGATTTTTAATTTACCTCCAACAGTGAAAAGAAATGTACGAAAGATTGAGAAAATTCGTGTTAGAATTATTAATCTTACTTTTTCGGTCTTATTTAATAATATATGTCTACAGGAAAGACTGCTACCAAAATACACTAATATATATATAAATATATATATATATATATATATATATATATATATATATATATATATATATATATATATATATATATATATATATATATATATATATATGTATATATATATACTATATTGAATAAGGTATTCAATATTAAAAATGATTTTTTAGCATCCAAGGCTATTGGATAGTATATTCAACATTGAAGTCTGTTCAATGGTTTTCAACATTGAATACACTATACTATATACTCTATACAATGTTGAATGGTGCATTCAATATTGAATGGTGTATACAATATTGAATGAGTCATTCAATGTTGGATTGTTTTCCAGTATCCAGCACTATACTATATACTCTATACTATGTCGATATTGAGTAGTTTTCTGGTTAGTATCCAATGATATTGGATAGTATATTCAACATTGAACGTGTGCAGATGTGACAACAGTCACAAACACCCTGATGGATAGTTGAAAAAAAAGAGATTTGAGTCCCTGATTAAAAAAAAAAAAAAGATTACTACTACCCTACTTAAATTACTTACTGTTTTGCTTACTGAACACTGTAATACAACAGGTGTTGATGCAAACTCTAATCCAAAAAATGTCGTCCCTACCACAGGTGTTATTAGAAAACATATTTTCACTGGTTCCATATCGTCATCTTTTAATCATTTGTTCCAGAGTTTGTAAAATTTGGAGCCATGTTATTCTTGACTCGTCATACATGCCATTCCGCACTCTTTATCATCGATTAATATGGGATTCGTATACTCTTTTCCCTAGTCCACTTCTACACAGCAATGAAGACAGTAATTTGTCTCTTTACAATGCATCCTATATTGTGGAACAATTATGTTACATCAAATACAACATAACCGATGGAAGATACTGTATGAGAGGCCTTCTAAAGATGATCGAGACTAAAATGAATAACTGGTCGGAAATTGGTCAAGAAAAAAAAGACTGAACTATTTGAGTTATTGAATTTTCATCCTGTGTTTACATCAACATTAAAAACAATGACGAGTGTTAATCATCCTTTAAAAGGCATGATAAACAAAAACAAAGTGTGGTCTTTAGTGACAGCTATGACAATGTTCTCTCGGGATACAGATGAAATTTTACAATTGTTAAATATTTGTCTTCGAATGTATCCCACGTCAACTGTTCTGGATATTTTTTATGGATATACAGTTATTTTTCTTTTTTCTTTTCAAAACTTACAGCAATCTAATATTAATCATTATAAGGTACATTCTGCACTCTATCTGACCGAAAATATAATTCTTCAGTCGTCAGAACAAACATATTATTGTGAACAGGCCATTCTAATCAATCATGTTCCAAGTAAAGGTGAAATTACACGTGTCGATTATGTTCCTGGAGTGGATATAGTCAGTTTAGTTTTGAAGATAGTAAAGCGGCATTCATCTTTGCAATTTTTAATTATCGAACCGCAGCCACAATCACCACTTGTACAACAGTTACCGCAAAATGCTATTTGTTCATTTTCTATGTTTAATTATTTTTCTTTTTCTTTTGATGTATTGGTGCTTATGCCAGATTCTTCTGACATTAATAGGGAGGAAGACTGGAGAAAAAAAGTGAAAGAAATTTCAGTAATCAAATTTAGAAACATTTTATCCAATGAACAGAATAAACCCTGTTACAATTTAAATATTAATGTATATCTACTAATGGTAAGTAAGAGGAATCATGATTTATGTTGGATTATGTATTGTATTTTGGGACTACGGAACTTTATAATTTCTGTAAGTACTGAAATGTGTCAGGTGCTAGAAAGGAGTTGTGAAGACAATGTTTTAGTTATTTGTTCATCTATTTCAAGTATATATATATGTACTATTATGACCATTATTGTAATTCTTCTATGGAAAAATTTTGTGTTATTACAATAGATGGGAGTTTTGAAACATTTCTAGATGATGTTCTCTCTATATATAATTTATATGACCGACATGAATATGATGGTGAATGCAATTGTTGGTTACCACCTCCGTTAACTTACAGTGAGATTTATAGTGCCTATGCATTATCTTATCATAGAACACCAGATTTTATATTTTGGTTAAAAACAAAATGCACCTTTAATGGTGAATATCATCCAAGTTTTAATTATTATATCATTTATACAGATATATTAATAACATTTCAAACTATGCCAACATTTTCATTAGTTCGATTATTTAAAGGAAAAGATGTAATTTGTGAACATCATATGATTGCAACAATCACTAACAATTTAAAATTTGATGTATTGGAAATTGAACTGAATAATTCATTTGAAAAAGATATTAATACACTTCTTGGACAACAATTGGCGACATTTAATGAAATTAATATAAGTGAACGCCACTACTGTCTTCATTATTCTAAATCTCTAAAGGATGAATATTTTGCTCTAAAACAAAAAATCAATTCCAGTGATAGGGTAGCGGTAAGATTTACACGTTTTAATAGTTTTAATTTAATATGTGCTTAATGTGCAAATATCAATGATGAGGAATAACTGTATATTAATATTTTATTTAATCCTATTTTATATAAAAAAATGCACATTTAAACTGACCATGTATTAATTATTATATTATAAATACAGATATGTTACAACAGGTTGTTAAACTATACCAACTAACTTTCTATTTTAGTTACCATCTCAATGAGGTTTATAATGTTTATACATTATCATAGAACACCAATTTTTATATTTTATTTTTTTTTGGTTAAATTGAGTTTTGAGTCGGGGTCAGGAAGGATGGCAGTGGCGACACTTCTTCATACTGAGTGGTACCGGATGTGAATGCTTTTTATAGAAGCTCATGGTCGATTGATGCCACTGAATGTATTGATACATTTATAATGTTTATTATTATTTTAGTTTTGATTAGCTAATGATACCTCTTATATTACAAATATTATACTAAACTCTTTCATCTGAAACCGCCTGCCGTCATGTCAGTCATGATGGAGAAGGTGCTGCTGCTGCTCCCGTGCTGTGCTTTGCTTTGCCCTCGGCCAAAGACGCCCATTCCGCCTCTCTCGCGATCACAGGGTCCACCCCCGGGGCTATTGTGCCGGCTTCCTCTTCGGGTTTTTCGAGGTTTGGTGCCTTGGCACCTTCCCGAGCCCTCGCTCAATGTGTTGATGGACGCTTGCAAAAATGAGGACGTCGACAATCTGGCCATATTATCGACTTGATGGAGAGAATGTTCTTGGATGCACCCCCCTCCCCCCTCCCCCACCCCCACGTCTTAGTCTCACTGTATTTATGGAAAGATAATAATAACACAAATGAGATTATAATAGAGATAGTAATTATTGTATACCTGGGATGGAAGGTATATAAACAGGCAAATTATGAGGGTTTATAGACCAGTTCATCTGCTCCTGCAATCACAGTAAGTACTGTTCCTGAGTGTAGTCGTATACCAAAAACAAATTTATTTACCATACCATTTGATTTTTTATTAAATAAAAAAATAATGGGAGATGTTATTACTGAATCACAAGTTAAAATTTTAGTTGGTAAATATTTTATTGATATATTAAATTATTCAGTTAATCTTTATAATTATAATATAAAGCATATTTATTTGCCAATGTTTGATATGTTAGATAGTGAATTTAATAATATTATATCAGTTATGTTTGACACATATATAAATGTATGTCAAAATATTGGGTTTTTAATAATAAATGGAAAATGGGATCATTACCGATGTGAATTTATTCTTGATTTTATTCGAAGACAATTCAGTTATTATTTATACAAACTCCTAAAAAGAATTCATATTATCAAATTATACATTATTCTCTTAGAAAATACGTTACGATATCAAGGATGGGCTCTTATGGAATCTATTTGGACTATACAAGGAAAAATACCTTATTTTCTAATTAGAAAACCTATATTGAATGAAAGATGTATTAAACCCATTCTTCTGTCCCATACCGATATATATGACCTAAAAGATAATTTAAGTAATGTATATAATCGATCACCTACTGTAAAATATGTAAATGAAGTAACAAGAATTGTTATTTATAATTTGTATAATTTACTTATGAAAAAATTTAAATGTGTAAATTGGTTAGAGACTATTCTTCTCTGTTCTCTCCCCAAACAAAACCTTAAAAGATCAAACTGCCTTCCTAAAACAAAATCTGAAAACAATTTGGAATGTTTAGGGGATATTCTTCGAACTATCGATCTTCATATATATAAAGATGGGGAAGTCTATAAATATAAGAAACATCGCTGATTTATGTATGTGTGTGTTGTATGGTGTGGAAATAATCTAAATCATATTTTTTTCTTTTGTCTACAGGATGTTTAAGTAAGAATAGACTTATTGATTGGCTTCCATCATCATCATCATCATTATCATCATGATGTTGCTGTTAGAAGATTTCATTTGGCAACCACTTTCATATGAAATTCAACTGTATTTAGATGATGTTTATAGTACACACATATTTAACCTGTGGACAGTTTTTTGTGGACTTTTTTGGTTTATTCACGGCTTAGAGAAGTGAATTTTGTTGCACTTGTTTTTTGCCTAATATGTGAAAGAAACAGAGAAGTTTGCAGGAAGCAAGTTCAATATATGGTTATATATTTCTGCTTAGGAATTGGTATATGTACTATAGATGACACAAATATCTTATTTTTAGTAGCATGTTTAATGATTACTTATTTTATGTGGAAATTAATCTATGGAGTACATGGTTATTATATGGTTTTAAGTATGGGATTAATGTTACTCCTTTTTTATATGAACTGTTATCAGGTTGAATTAACTTTATTTTATTTAATTATTCTATTTTACAGTACATATATCATAATAATCGAAGAATTTGCTGAAGGCAACCAAACAGATTTATTTCATGGTGCATTTTTACATTTAATAGTGTTAATGGTACACCCAAAGAAAAAGAAATCCTCTCTACCTAAGTTAGTAAATATTGAAGTTGATTTAGATCACATTCTGTTGCAAGATCTTTCAGTTGCACATATTTCATTCTGGGGACATTATGTAAATAATAAATTTTCACCTCAATTCCACCCTGAACTACCAATAGATGGTTATCCACGTTCATCTTTCTTTTCTGAAGATGAACGATTATCTTGGCAAGGTGAGATTGCTTATTTCCAGCCGAAATCTACTGTCTTAAATTGTGCATCAAAAATAAGATTAGAACATCTTCAAAATATTTGTAATCATGCTAACTATTATTATTGGCAACAGCACAATTTTATTTTTGGAAATCATATACACGCTCTCCAGGTCAGCAATTGCTCCAGCTCTGAAACGGGCTGTCATTGTGCAGCAGTACTCCACTCTAGAGAGCACAAGTGTTTTGAAAAGTATCATCATCGGTATAGCATCTCTAGTGTGAAAAGTTCTTGTTATCCAACCTGTCATTTTTCTTGCAGTTGTGACGGCTACTTTGTTGTGTTCTTTAAAGGTAAGGTCTTCCGACATGAGTACACCCAGATCCTTTACATTGTCTTTTCGTTCTATGTTATGATTTGCCTGAGTTTTGTACGTGGTTTCCATTTTTATATTATCATTTTTTCCATAGCGCATGAGCTGGAACTTATCTTCGTTAAACACCATATTATTTTCTGTAGCCCATAGAAAGACCTGATCTACATCTGACTGGAGGTTTGCCGTGTCCTCTATGTTGCCTACTCTCATCAAGATCCTAGTGTCATCTGCAAAGGATGATACAGTGCTATAGGTTGTGTTCTTGTCTATATCCGATATGAGGATGAGAAAAAGTACTGGAGCAAGCACAGTACCCTGGGAGACTGAGCTCTTCACGGTTGATGGGCAGGATTTTATTTTGTTGACTATTACACATTGGGTTCTGTTGGTCAGGAAATTGTAGATCCATCTGCCTATTTTTCCGGTAATTCCTTTTGAACGCATTTTATGTTCAATAACACCATGGTCACATTTATCAAAAGCTTTTGCGAAATCTGTGTAAATTACATCAGCGTTTTGTTTGTCTTCCATAGCATCTAATGCCATATCATAGTGGTCCAGCAACTGCGACAGGCAAGAGCGCCCTGTTCTGAAACCATGTTGTCCGGGGTTATGGAGATGCTGTGATTCCATGTATTTTGTGATCTTACTTCTTTGCACTCTCTCAAAAATTTTTATGGTGTTACCTTGCTTACCTCAGCAAGGGCAGGAACCGAGATGGAACCGGGGGCTAAAGAAACCCCCACTGTAGGAACAGGGGGCTCCACCACCGAAGCGGGAGGGGAAGGAACGATAGAATCAGAGACGGGGTGAAGAAGAAAGCAAGGCCTTCTTACCGACAGGGGAGGAGGAAGGAGAGGAGCCAGGTTTCCGCTTCTGACTCAAAGATACAGGCGTCCAGCAGCAATGTACTGGGCAACAGACTCCAGCGTCTCGATTAGAGAAGAAGAGCGAGAGCGAACAACACAACCATCAGGAGAGCAATGGACGTCGGCCCGCACAGTCAGGCGGCGTGGAGAGCCAAGAGACGGAGGAGAATGACGGAAAGGAGGACTAGAGGGTGAGGAAAAAGAAGACACAGGAGACGTGACAGACTGGGTAGAAAGAAGGGGAGCCCTAGACAGAGAACCAGGAGGGGGACCCTTCGGAACAGAATGGAGGGAAACAGGGGAGGTGGTGGTGGGCGTGTTCGGGTCTAAGGTTCGGAAACGGTTGTGAGACTGAGGAAGGTGGGAAGGACGAGGAGAAGAGCAGAGCACGCGAGCGTAGGAGACACTAGCGAAAGAGGGGAAACGATGAACTTGACGCCGAGCCTCAGGAAAAGACAAACGGTCCCGGTGCTTCAAGTTGAGGACAGCCGTCTCAAGTTTGTAACGAATACACGCACGGGAGAAGGTAGGATGGGCCTCACCGCAGTTGAGGCAGCGGGCCTGGGGAGAAGTGCACTCCAACTTAGAGTGACCCTCGCTTCCACACAGGGGACAGAGAGAGACAAGACTAGAGCATTTGAGGGTACCATGCCCAAACCTCCAGCACTTACCGCAGAGCCGAGGAGATGGAATATATTCCTGAGCAGAGCATCTGGCACCAGCAAGAATGACAGAGGGCAGAAGGGTCCTACCATCAAAGATAACCTTCACAACCCGAAGGGGCAGACGGCGATGACCACGAGGGGGACGAGTAAACGTATCCACCCGTAGGACAGAATGTCCCTGGGCCTCGAGGATATGCTTGATATCCTCGTGGCAGTCCTTGAGATCCCTAACACCAGTCGCAGCATGGTGCGGGAGGAGAACAGTGCCAACACTGGCATTCAACCGGGCGTTCTTCGAGACCCAAACAGGGGTCTCGCCAAGGCAGGATAAGGCGGCCAAGTGGGTGGCCGCATCCTGAGAAGGAGCAGCAATGACACGGGTACTAAGAGGAGTGGGGTTGAAGGTGACAGAGGCATCCACGGAATCAACAAGATGCCTATGAAGGGAAATATCGTCAGGAGGAGTTGAATCCAAGGGTTGGAGGTCTAAGTACTTAGTCCACGTAGCAGGACCAAACAAAGCATGGAACGAAGTAGGATGGGAAGGGAGCATAAGAGAGCGGCCGTGGTGGGGACGGCGATGAGAACCCTTAGAAAGAGACGGGTCGAAAGGTGCAGTAGTCACAAGAAGAGATGGAGCCGTGCAAGGGGACGAGACGGTCACCACAGCAGGCTTGGGGCTCGACCCAACCACAGAGGAGGGAGGGGAGCAGGGAGGAAGAGTCCGATCTGGGTCTAAACCAGGTCCTGTAGCGGGGGCTACAGATCCCAGTCTTGCAGGACGGTCCGGCTCAGGGGCCTGGTCGCCCACCTCATGAGCCTGGGTAATAGAAGTCAAGTCGTCATCCATACAGCAAACCAATATATAAGGGATGGGACCTGGAACCAAGGGATACCACTGTTACGAATCTTATTAGGATTCTAACATTACTCTTGATTCTTTTATTACGTTATTATCTTGTTCTATAATTAATTTTGCATCCAGTTGTATGATATAAGATTTTTGTATGTTATATATATTATAGCATGCTGTAGTGTGCCTGAATTGCATTATATTGTATGAGGCTTTTGTGTTAGATTTCTCATGTGGTTTCTCCGTGTGGGCAGTTGACCATATTTGGATATGGCCAGTGTGAGAACATTGTTGTCAATCAAGTGTTTATAGTTTTACCTTGATTAATTCCCATTATTCGTTGCCATTATATTATGTTGAGTAATGTATCATCAGTATGTACTCATAAGATTAATAATGTTTTGATTATTAGTACTACATTTTGTTATTAGAATTTCCACAATGTTTATGTGGATGTTAGTTGATTTTTTGGTAGACGCTTGGCCTGCGGACCAAAGCGTGTGCAGTAGCGTGGCGGCTGTTGTCGAGAGGAGTCGTGTTTTAAGTTAAGTCATTGGTCACTGTTAATTTAGCTATTAATAGGTTAATTATCTGGTTAGATGATTTGTGTATAACTATTGATTAATCCATGTTCTGGTGATATTGCTCATGTCTCAATAATTAATTTCCTTCTATGATATTGCATGCTGAAGAATTTTTCTGGCTATTATTTCTATACATTTAATTGTTATGTTTGTCCCCCTTAGCATAAATATATTGTTCTCCATTTTATGCAGTGATGTATCTATAACTCCTAGACAATTGTTGGCAAGGCCGATTTATTATCATTTCTTTACACTGCGGGGAGAAGAACCTTATTTAGTCTCAAGGGTGGTAACAACCATCTACCAGGGCAGCCAGGGAGGTCGAGCGCGGGCCAGTGCAGGAAGGGTGTGTCGTCCCCAGCGGTGCTCCCCCTTTTCAACAGGGGAGTCCTACTTCGTTCATTCTCTCACACTGGTACTAAGACCCCAGTCCCCTTATTGCCCCAGCCTGGACACCCAACCATCCACTCAGGGCGGCCTCGCACAGGCGACTTTTCCAGCGGGTGATCCGATGGCTCACAAGGCCCCTACATGGTGCCCTTCAGCACGTACACCACCCAAAGAGGGGGCATGAGAGGGGACACAGGCAACCCACGCCGGACCCAGGGAGGTGTATGTGAGCCCCTCACCACGGCAAGGAGGCACAACGGAGGGGTCACACCTAGGTGAGACAGTAGTCCCCACCAGAACCTCCCACCTCCCACCACACGTTCCCACCCTCCCTCACCCGTATCCCTCCGCCACACACACACACACACCATACCACACCCTCCATAGACCCAGCCACCAGGTACCCCAAGTCCCTTCGCCTCACCCTCCAGTACTGTCCATCCCCACCACCCCTCCCCTCTCCCAATCTTTCCCTCACCATATCCCCTCCAAAACAAACACGCATACAGACACACACACACGCACACACACACACGCACGCACGCACCCACGCTACCACCAACTCCTCACCTCAAGACATTGAGTCACCACCCCTTCTCAAACAGCCCACACACACACGCGTGTATCACAAACTGGATTTGGCACCTAGGGGATAGGTTTGACAATACTACTATCAGTCACCCTCCTCATCTCCCTCTCTCTTCTCACTCTCCCAATATCTCTCTCTCTTTCTCTCTCTCTCTCTCTCTCTCTCTCTTGCTCTCCCATCTCTCTCTCTCTCTCTCTCTCTCTCTCTCTCTCTCTCTCTCTCTCTCTCTCTCTTTCTCTCTGCCACCCTCCTGGCAAACCCTTTCAAGACATAGTTAGAACAGGGACAAACATGGCAGCGGGACTTCTAAGAGAACAGGGAAAAGTCAATGTGACCAAATGATGGAAGTGTTTGCCCAGGTTTTGGAGGATACTAGAAGGGAGATGCAGGAAATAAATAATACAATAAGCAACCTGCAAAGTGAGCTGACAGCAGCAAAAGAGGAGATTAAGACACTTAAAGAGAACAATACCGAGACGGTGGGTCAGATAATCATCCAAAGAGAAGATGAAAATGGTACTTTGGAAGGGACTGCCATAGTACAAGCAACATTTGCAGAAATGCTAAAAAATAACAAGGAAGTAATGTCCACAGTGAGGGAGGGAGCCATAAAAGCAGCCACCTCACAGGAGGCAGCAAAGGCCACTAGTCAGCTGCTGGAAAGAAAAAGATCAGTGGTAGCTGTGGGTATTAAAGAGTAGGAAGGCTCTAATAGGACAGAATGGAATGATAAGGACAGAGCAGCAGCGAATGAAATACTAAGGAGGCTCGAGATGGAAGGGACTGAACATAGAATTGAGAAGGTTTTCAGGATGGGCTGGTATAACAAGGACAGAGACCGTGTGTTAAAGATAGTGTTTGTAAACGAGACCACAAAGGAAAAGATTCTAACTAGAAAGAGCCACCTACAATATGTGGGAGAATTCAAAAACCTATTTCTGCAGAGGGACATGACGAGGGAGGAGAGAGCCATGGCTGCAGAAGCTAGAAAGAAGTGCCGGGTGAGAGGAGAAAACCAGGGAAACACAGCTCCCAACACAACATCCCTAGGGGTGAGGAGGGAACCCACAACCAGCAACCCAGTAACACCAGAGGGGAGGGCAACTCCACCACCCTGTTCTGCATAGAAACCTCCCCTACCTCAAACCCTCCCTTCCCCCACTCAAATGTTCAGCCACCTCTCCCTCCCCCCTCACCCCACTCCCAACCTGTTTCCCCTCCCCTACTCCCACCATGTCCCACTCCCCCCCTTTCCCCCTCTGTCCTCCCTACCCCTTCATTCCATACCCTCCCTGTTCCCCTTCACTTGACCCCCACCCCTCACTTCAGTATCCTCTGAGACCCCGTTACCCACCCCACATCTTACGCCCATGGAACAGCTTCCCCCATCAGCAGAACGCTCACCAAGAAGGGAACATGAGAAGAGACAGAAGAAAGTGAGTCTCAAGGCAATGTACACAAACATAGATGGGATTACAAATAAAACAGATGAACATGGAGAATGGGTACTTGAAGAAAACGCAGACATAATAGCACTCACAGAAACAAAGCTAACGAAAACCATAACAAATGCAGTGTTTCCACGGGACTACTGTGTTGTGAGAAAAGAGAGAGAAGGAAGAGGAGTTGGTGGTGTAGCTCTGCTGGTAAGAAAAGGCTGGGATTTTGAGGAAATGGTTATTCAAAAGTGTGAAGGTTTCAGTGACTATATAACAGGTACAATAGCAACTGGAGGACAACAATTTTTAGTCACATTCATATATAACCTGCCACCAAAGGACAGAATACCCAGACAGGAATGTAATAGAAACAACATGGCCACCATTAACATAATAGAGAGAACAGCGTCTCTCGCTAGTAGGAATGAATCTGGACTACTAATCATGGGGGATTTCATCCATGGGAAGATAAATGGGGAGAACAGAGACCCGCATTGAGGACCCGATACATGGAGAACTAAGCTACTGGACGCGGCAACAAGAAACTTTCTTAGCCAGCATATCAAGGGACCAACAAGAATGAGAGGGGAGGATCAACCAGCTAGGCTTGATCTGATATTTACCCTTAATGAGTGGGATATAAGGGAGGTTAACACTTTCGCGCTTTATATTAGAGATAACTCGTCGCCGTTTTCTCAAACTTAAGTAAGTCATAAGTTTTCCATGGTTTAACAGGGCATGTATGGAAGCAAAGATACTGAACAATAGGGCGTGGAGGAACTTCCGAAATAACAGAACACCAGAAAGCAGAGAAAGATATACCAGAGAACCAGGAATGAGTATGTTAGTGTGAGAAGGGAAGCAGAGAAAAATTATGAAAATGATATAGCAAAGAAAGCCAAGACCGATCCAAAACTACTCCACAGTCACATCAGGAGGAAAACAACAGTGAAAGAACAGGTAATGAAACTTAGAACAGGCAAGAACAGGTATACAGAGAATGACAAAGAGGTGTGTGAGGAACTCAACAGGAGGTTCCAGTAGGTCTTCACAATAGAACAAGGTGAGGTCACTGTGCTAGGAGAGGGGGCAGTAAACCAGGCGACCTTGGAAGGGTTCGAAATTACGAGACATGAGGTCAAGAGACACCTGTTGGATCTGGATGTGAGAAAGGCTCTTGGTCCAGACGGGGTCTCACCATGGGTATTGAAAGTGTGTGCAGAGGTACTCTGCTTGCCACTATCCATCATCCTCTCCTGGGCTTTCACTAGGTTGTCATTAGCAAATTTACGGACTCTCTCTAGAATGTGTTTTAGGTTTTGAAGAAACCGAGGCACATTCTGATGGTCACTGAAGGTGGCATTACGTAGAGAGTCCTTGAAAGCTTTGAGAGGAGTACGGCACTTTCGCCCGTAAAGCATCTCATAAGGAGATATTCCTAGTGACTCATTGGGGAGACTTCGAAAAATGCACATTATGAGATCAAGTTGTCTATCCCAGTCCTTCAAAGTCTCATTGCAGAATTTCTTTTGGAGCGCTTTAATAGTCTGATGACTACGTTCAAGAGAACCCTGTGAAGAAGGATGATAGGGGCTGGACAGTACCTGTGTGATGTTGAACTCCTCCAGAGTCTTCTTGAAGAGATCACTGGTGAAGTTGGTGCCACAGTCACTTTGAACCTCTCTTAGAAATCCATACTGGGTGAAGATCTTCAATAGGTGTTTCACCACTGTAGCAGCCGTAATGTTCTTTACTGGAACTGCTATGGGAAACCTGGTGGTAGGACACATGATAGTTATTATATAGACGTTGCCAGAACTGGTCCGGGGTAAAGGACCAACACAGTCTATGATGAGTCTGTGGAAAGGTTCCGCAGGCACCTGGATGGGTTTCAGAGGAGCCTGGGGAATAGAGATGTTAGGTTTACCTGCCATCTGACATATATGACACTCTTGGACGTATTTCTTTACGTCTTTTACCATACCTGGCCAGTAGTAGTCTTGTCTGATTCCGTGGTAGGCTTTGTTGAAGCCATAGTGAGGAAGAGCTCCGTGGGCCAGGTGTAGAATATCAGGCCGTAGGCTGGTGGGAATCACTAGTTGTTCGACATTGGCCCAATCATCATCCTCCTTCAGCTTGCTGGGTCTGTATCTGCGGTAGAGCAATTCATTCTCTAGGAAGAACCCAGGGATACTGTCAGGTTGAGTCTCGGCCTGAAAGAATAATGGTGTTAATGCTTGATCTTCCCTCTGTAACTTACGGAACTCTAACTTTGTAAGATTGGGAGGTAGATTCTGAGGGTCTTGAGGGACAGCGGTAGTAGTAGAGTCAGCTGGTTGCGGTCGTGCAGCTTGTGCACGGGTGGTCACCAAAACCGGAGGAGAAACTTTATCACTCTCTTGAACCTCTGCTGGAACATATTCAAAGATGGGATTATCCATTACAGAAGTACACACCTGGGGTTTGTTCGTGATGATCAGGTTGGGCGGTTGCAGATCTTCTGCCAAGTCGTTGCCAAGGAGAAGTTGCACTCCAGGCATGGGAAAAGGCTTTTCCCTGATGGCGACTTGGACTTCACCGGTCACGAAGGGTCCAGATGGACTCTGGCGAGTGGATATGGAGTGGTAGCAGTGAGGTCAGTGATAAGGACGGTTTCCCCGGTGTAGGTGACGTTATTCACAGCCGATTTCAACATAATGGACTGAAGAGCCGCTGTGTCCCTCAAGATCTTCAATTTAAAACTTCACTCCGAATCTGTACCGTTGGTAGAGACAGTTCCAGAATACAGGTGTTTACTGAAGAGAGAAAGATCATTAACATTAACACCAACATTCATTACAGGCTTTCCGGACTTAGGAGGAGTCTGTTTGGGTTTAGTAGATTCATTGCTCTTGTATTGAACCTTCACACATCTGTCTATGGTATGTCCATAGAGTTTGCAATGCTTACAATACAATTGTGAGCTCGCTTCCTCTGTACTCACTTTATCGTTGTACCAAGACTTCTTACTGGGAGGTGGTGATGGTATCAGCCGATGGATGAGGCTGTAGGTGTCAGCCGACTTCGCACATTTGATGTAGTCGGTTTCTTCTTTATCTGCTAGATATAAACGGACGGAAGAGGGAGCACGTCTCAAGAATTCCTCAACTAGTATGAGGTTGATGAGTTCTGCAAATGTAGAGACATGTGCTGCTTCCAGCCATTTCATAAAATATCTTTTCTTTGTATTGGCAAATTCTAGAAAGGTGGTGGTACTTGCCTTAAGATGGTCACGAAATTTTCGTCGTTAGCTTTCGGTGGAGAGAAGGTAGGCGTCCAACACTGCTTGCTTCAGGATCTGGTAGTCATTCTCAGACGCCAAAGTACTGAGAGTAACTGCAGCTCTACCTGTGAGATGTTCTCTGAGGGTAGCCCATTGGTCGGCAGGCCAGCTAAGTTGATTAGCAAGGGTCTCAAAGGTGGTAAAAAATACGTCGACCTCTGTCTCTACGAATGGTGGCATTAACTTACTTGAATGGGAGATATTGAAACTTACTGGAAGACTGGCGGTAGCTTGCTGGCGTTGAGTGAGGTGCGTAGTTTCCAACGCGAGTTCTTGTTGACGGCATTCTATAGCCAAAGCAGCTTGCTGTTTGTCATGCTCGCGTTGCATCTCCAGGTGACGATGTTTTGCTTCAAGCTGTACTCGCTCACTCTCCCTGAGTATTGCAATCTCACGTTCCTTGAGGGCCATCTCTCGTTCTTTTAGGGCCGCCTCTCTTTCTTGTTCTTGTTTCCTCAAGGCGGCCTCTTGTTCTTCTTTCCTTAAGGCTGCCTCTCGTTCTCTTAGGGCCGCCTCTCTTTCCTGCTCTCGTTCCCTCATTGCGGCTTCTTTTCGTTGTTCGAGGGCTTCACTTTGTTGCTCTCACTCGATCTTGCCAAGTTCTAGTTTGAGTTTCATAGTCGCCAAATCAGTTTTATCTGCAATAGAGTAAGTTTCGTGAGTTTCAGAGTCAATCTTCCTTTCATCTAAGAGGTGATCCATGATTAGGTTATGTATTTCATTTTTGTTGGCTCCATGGGGAACATCTAGTTGATACTCTTGTGCAAGAGTTTGTAATTCAGTCCTCTTGGCACGGCATAATGTCCCTATTTCACCAGCTGGATCGTTACGGAAAGCTTGGAGACGAAACATGGTGAAAGATAGCAAATAAATGTACACGAATATAATTGTGATATGGTAAATGTCAGAAACAGGATAACGTGGCAACTGGTAACTATCCTGTGGAATTTTAACAATTAAAGTTAATTATAGGATGGTAAATGATTAGTCAATCAAAGTCGCAGGAAATCTTGTACCCGGTACTCAATGTAAGAGAATAAGGGCAAGAAAATCCTACTAAATAAGTGAAACTGAGTTTCTAAAACAAATGAAACATTTAATTGCTCCAAAAGTGAATTAGGTAGTCCAAGAATGTAGGCATACGTTGCCGAGTCTCTATAGGACATAAGCAAGGGTTTCCCACTGAATGAATATGATACTTACAGAATTAGCGAACTTTGTGCTCTGTAAAAAGAAAGCTAATTCCCTACCTAAGTTAATATCATCATCTCTGACCGACGTGTAGGGGTGCGGGTGTCAACTGGTGACGAGAACTGCTGCTGAGGTCCCAACTCAGCAACGAAGTCCGTGCTAGAGGAACTATGGCCCTCTTTTCCTCCTTCGGTCGGATTGCAGAAGATAGGGTGCTTTGACCCAGAGACAAACCAAAGTACCAGGGTACCAAAATGATGATCTGCCGAAAATATGAGAAATATCCTAGGGACAAAAGGTGGTAAACACGAGTAATAACACGGAGGGAGAGATGACCAATTAAGAGAATGACTGAGGCCTACAGTCACCACGTAATCCAAAGTTATCTCACACTCACCATATGCTACTCTCGGAATGCACAATACACACAGCACCATATAAATATAAAAGTTAATGATAATATTGAAAGGTTACTTTAGCAAAGTGAAGTACGCTTACCACAAATTGACGTTCTGGTACTAGTACCTGAGTGAAGCTCCTTGGACAGGCCTCCATTAAAATGTGACGGGAAAGCGTTGGAGTGTTGATGTTCGGCAGTCCTCCAATGGCAGGTGTCAAAGCCTGGTCACACTTTAAACAAAAATATAGACTGCTTGCCTGTTGTCTGTGATAAGTTAGAGGGAGGAACACGTAAAACACAAAATATGAACAATGAAACTTTAATATATTTACTTTAAACATAAATGAAAATAAAGACAAATCTCGGGAAGTTAAATTACAATTAAATAATAAAGAAATGTAAAGACAATGTGAAATACACAATTCCAATGTTAAAATGGTGCTGAGAATATCGGCTATGGCTGAAACCTCCCTTCGTATACAAGTGAGCTAGTATGCCAGAGAGAGATGTCAACCGTAAAGCACAAGGAATATTCTGAAGTGGATAGCTGGTCAGGCTCAGACGTCGATTCGTGTAGAGGGCGCTGAGGTGCTGGGTGCAGGTGCGCGGCTGGCGGGTCGCCAATCAGAGGCAGGCAAGCTGGTGAAGGGTAGTTAGCTGGTTTGATGACGAGCCGGCACGTGGAGGGTGTGTGGAGTAGGGGGATCTTGGATACGTTTTGCCTCCTGGTCAAAACGTTTTGTGCTACTGGTGACATATCATGAATGTAGCATCTTATACGTGTGTCTTTGGTGTAACTTGAAGTAGGGAAGAGCAGGTTCAATCTCTCTTGAAAGAGATTATCATCACAAAATATATATATATATATATATATATATATATATATATATATATATATATGTCGTACCTAGTAGCCAGATCCACTTCTCAGCCTACTATGCAAGGCCCGATTTGCCTAATAAGCCAAGTTTTCATGAATTAATTGTTTTTCGACTACCTAACCTACCTAACCTAACCTAACCTAACTTTTTCGGCTACCTAACCAAACCTAACCTATAAAGATAGGTTAGGTTAGGTTAGGTAGGGTTGGTTAGGTTCGGTCATATATCTACGTTAATTTTAACTCCAATAAAAAAAAATTGACCTCGTACATAATGAAATGGGTAGCTTTATCATTTCATAAGAAAAAAATTAGAAAAAATATATTAATTCAGGAAAACTTGGCTTATTAGGCAAATCGGGCCTTGCATAGTAGGCCGAGTACGATGTTTATTTTAAGCAGAGTAACCGAGTAAGCAGCGTTTATTTCCGCGTTGCTATATCCGTTGTTCACCAATACCTGAGTTACTCTTTCAAACTCTCTACTCACGTTGCTCCATTCAGAGCAGTGGGTAAGCGCTCGACGAATATAAGCATTGAGAACACTGCTTTGTATCTTTGGGGGCACTCACTTCTACCGATCAGGCATAATCCTATGTTGGTGGGCTTGGTATATACGTTGGTGCTTAAAGAGGTTCCTGTTTTTGTTATTAGTACATCCAGGAATGGCAGACTGTTATTTTCACTATTTTCATGTGTAAATCGGAGTACTGACTCTCTCTCTAGATGTCTTTTTAGGTCAATTAGTTCATCTGAGTCTTTTACTATAACGAATATGTCATCTACATAACGGCAATATACAGATGGTTTTTGTCTGCTACTGAAGACCCTGTCTTCGATGGTTCCCATATAAAAATTAGCAAATAAAACTCCTAAGGGGGAGCCCATTGCTACTCCGTCTATTTGTAAGTACATGTCTCCTTGTGGACTGATGAAAAGGGGCTTCCTTTGTACATGCTTCGAGAAGACTTTTCAAGTGTGGCTCAGGTATGTCTAATTTGGGGGTGGTCTTGTCTATGTATACTCTGTCCAGTATCATTCTATGGTTGTGTCGACTGAGACGTTCGTAAATAGCGATTCAACGTCCAGGGATGCGATGATTCCATCGGGCTGAGTAGATTTGATCAATTCTAGGAAATCTGCTGATGATCATAGACTAAACTTACTTGGAGTGTATGGAGTTAGGAGTTCATTAAGTTTCTTTGCCAGGTGATAAGTTGGGGTTGGTATTTGGCTGATTATAGGGCGTAGTGGGTTACCTGGTTTATGCGTCTTAACATTGCCGTAGGCATATCCTAAGCCATAGTCGCCTTGAAGTTTATTGAAATGCACAGTACCTTTCTTTGCGTTGATTGCTGTAATTGTTTTGTTTACTTTCCGCTTAAGGTCTTCTACGGGGTTCCTCGTGATTCGTTGAAATTTGGAGTCGTCACTAAGGATGTCGCTAATTTTGTTCATGTATTCATGGGTAGGAATCAATACATATGCTGCTGTCTTGTCGGCTTTTCTTATTGTTACGTCTTTCAGATTTTTTAGTTGTTTCGCTGCTTCTTTGAGTCGTGGGGTTAAGATTGTAGATGAATATGTTCCTCGTTTTTTCCCTGCTTCTGCAAGTAGTTCAGCTTGAAGTGTGTCAGTGGTGATGACTTTTTTGTTGTCTTCTAGTATATATATATATATATATATATATATATATATATATATATATATATATATATATATATATATATATATATACATATATATATATATATATATATATATATATATATATATAAATATATATATATATATATATATATGCATATAGTCCCCAGGACTATATGCGACTTTTTATAGTCCTGGGGACCATTCAGGCTTGTTCGCATTTGTGTTCCTCAAGTGTGCCCCAAAGAATGAGGCAATTTGATAAAATGCTATGCCCAAAATTACCATCCGAGTGCCGGCGGGGAAGTGGCTCAAATAGCTTCGGCTATCACTTCCTTATGTCTGGTCGTGATGGTCAAGCGGATTAAGGCGTCCTGTAGATGCCAGTTGCATTGCTCCTGGGAATATGGGTTCGAGTCACTTATGGGGTGTGAGTTTTCAGTCGCATATAGTCCTGGGGACCATTCAGGCTTGTTCGCATATATATATATATATATATATATATATATATATATATATATATATATATATATATATATATATATATATATATATATGTATATATATATATATATGTATATATATATGTCGTACCTAGTAGCCAGAACGCACTTCTCAGCCTAATATGCAAGGCCCAATTTGCCTAATAAGCCAAATTTTCATGAATTAATTGTTTTTCGAATACCTAACCTATCTAACCTAACCTAACCTAACTTTTTCAGCTACCTAACTTAACCTAACCTATAAAGATAGGTTATGTTAGGTTAGG
This sequence comes from Procambarus clarkii, assembly GCF_040958095.1. NCBI lineage: Eukaryota > Metazoa > Arthropoda > Malacostraca > Decapoda > Cambaridae > Procambarus > Procambarus clarkii. Next base: position 13,022,041 of record NC_091202.1, on the reverse strand, counting down.
TAAGGTTGGTTAGGTTCGGTCATATATCTACGTTAATTTTAACTCCAATAAAAAAAAATTAACCTCATACATAATGAAATGGATAGCTTTATCATTTCATAAGAAAAAAATAGAGAAAATATATTAATTCAGGAAAACTTGGCTTATTAGGCAAATCGGGCCTTGCATAGTAGGCTGATAAGTGCGTTCTGGCTACTAGGTACGACATATATAAATATATATTTATAATATATATATGCATATATATATATATATATATATATATATATATATATATATATATATATATATATATATATATATATATATATATATATATATATATATATATATACATATATATATATGCGGAAAATCCACAGAGAAATATGAAATGAGGTGAACGTTTCGGCTTTGTTAAAGCCTTTGTCAACACCAGACTGACTAAGGAGAAGGGAGAAGGGGGAGGATATATAGGCCGACACCTGACCAACCCATCCCTAGGGTTGGTCAGGTGTAATTAACCATAAACAGGTATAGCTTAGCTTAGAATGGTCAAAGAGGATTAAGCGTTCAGAGAATAAGGATGAAAGATTAAAGAAAAGCCTCATGAACACACAATATATGAATATACAATTATAATGAGACATTGTAAGCCTCTCTATCAGAGTTGTTTCTTAAATTGTTGTGCATAATTATAACTTAAAAATGGATCAAGTTTGTACATTCCAGTACTGACATTAAAAAGATTTGGACACTGACTGATTAGAGCAGACTCAATCAAATTCCGTTCCACGAAATCCGCACAATTGGTAATGCTTTTTGCCCCATTCCAGTTAATATTGTGATCGCATAAACTCGTATGTAGATACAATGCATTAGACGTTTGGGCAGTTCTAATACTATAAGCATGTTGTGACAACCGCAATTGTAAGGACTTTCCTGTTTGTCCAAGGTACACAGAATCACAATCATTGCAGGGAATCGAATACACACAACCTGCTGTATCAGGGGAGTTTTTTATTAAATTGGATTTGATCGTACTATTAGTGAACACCAAATTTATATTAAGTTTCTTAAAAATCAGAGACAATTTTTCAAGTCCACTCGCATAAGGTACCACCAATGAGTTAATAATTTTTGGTTTCGCCTTAGGGACGTGATTATGAAACGTACGCTTGGCTTGTACAAACGAGAAATCCAAAAACCTCTTAGGATATTGTAAACTCTTCCCAATTTCATATATTTTAGCAATCTCTTCATCAAAAAACTCAGGGCTGCAAATCCTCAAAGCTCGTAGAAACATTCCTGAAAATACTGCCTGTTTAACTTTACTATGATGATTCGAATAAAAATGAACATACGACCCCACGTTGGTAGGTTTCCTATACACATTAAATTTGAACTTTCTAGTGACTCTATGAATCATAATGTCCAAAAACGGAAGAGTACCATTCTCCTCAGTCTCACAAGTGAATTTTATTGAAGGTACCAAAGAATTGAGTTCATTAAGAAAAACTATCTGGTCTTTGTTGCACGGCCATAAGCACAAAATATCATCAACATACCTAAACCAAACTACATTAGCCGGGATAATCCTGGATAAGATTTTTGTTTCAAAGAATTCCATATACAAATTGCTTAAAACTGGGGACAGGGGATTGCCCATCGCCATACCAAATGTTTGTTTGAAAAATTTTTCATTAAAACTAAAATAATTGTCTTTTATACACAATTTAATAAGTTCCAATACTTCATTGGTCTGCAAGCTCAAATTATATAATAGGTTTTTGGATTTCTCGTTTGTACAAGCCAAGCGTACGTTTCATAATCACGTCCCTAAGGCGAAACCAAAAATTATTAACTCATTGGTGGTACCTTATGCGAGTGGACTTGAAAAATTGTCTCTGATTTTTAAGAAACTTAATATAAATTTGGTGTTCACTAATAGTACGATCAAATCCAATTTAATAAAAAACTCCCCTGATACAGCAGGTTGTGTGTATTCGATTCCCTGCAATGATTGTGATTCTGTGTACCTTGGACAAACAGGAAAGTCCTTACAATTGCGGTTGTCACAACATGCTTATAGTATTAGAACTGCCCAAACGTCTAATGCATTGTATCTACATACGAGTTTATGCGATCACAATATTAACTGGAATGGGGCAAAAAGCATTACCAATTGTGCGGATTTCGTGGAACGGAATTTGATTGAGTCTGCTCTAATCAGTCAGTGTCCAAATCTTTTTAATGTCAGTACTGGAATGTACAAACTTGATCCATTTTTAAGTTATAATATTGCACAACAATTTAAGAAACAACTCTGATAGAGAGGCTTACAATGTCTCATTATAATTGTATATTCATATATTGTGTGTTCATGAGGCTTTTCTTTAATCTTTCATCCTTATTCTCTGAACGCTTAATCCTCTTTGACCATTCTAAGCTAAGCTATACCTGTTTTTGGTTAATTACACCTGACCAACCCTAGGGTTGGGTTGGTCAGGTGTCGGCCTATATATCCTCCCCCTTCTCCCTTCTCCTTAGTCAGTCTGGTGTTGACAAAGGCTTTAACAAAGCCGAAACGTTCACCTCATTTCATATTTCTCTGTGGATTTTCCGCATAAAATGATCAGTGTTTTGTGATCGTCAATTGCATATATATATATATATATATATATATATATATATATATATATATATATATATATATATATATATATATATATATATGCGAACAAGCCTGAATGGTCCCCAGGACAATATGCAACTGAAAACTCACACCCCAGAAGTGACTCGAACCCATACTCCCAGTAGCAACGCAACTGGTATGTACAAGACGCCTTAATCCACTTGACCATCACGACCGGACATAATGAGGTGATAGCCGAGGCTATTTGAACCACCCCACCGCCGGCACTCGGATAGTAATCTTGGGCATAGCATTTTACCAAATCACCTCATTCTTTGGGGCACACGTGAGGAACACAAATGCGAACAAGCCTGAATGGTCCCCAGGACAATATGCAACTGAAAACTCACACCCCAGAAGTGACTCGAACCCATACTCCCAGTAGCAACGCAACTGGTATGTACAAGACGCCTTAATCCACTTGACCATCACGACTCTGGGGTGTGAATTTTCAGTTGCATATTGTCCTGGGGACCATTCAGGCTTGTTCGCATTTGTGTTCCTCACGTGTGCCCCAAAGAATGAGGTGATTTGGTAAAATGCTATGCCCAAGATTACTATCCGAGTGCCGGCGGTGGGGTGGTTCAAATAGCCTCGGCTATCACCTCATTATGTCCGGTCGTGATGGTCAAGTGGATTAAGGCGTCTTGTACATACCAGTTGCGTTGCTACTGGGAGTATGGGTTCGAGTCACTTCTGGGGTGTGAGTTTTCAGTTATATATATATATATATATATATATATATATATATATATATATATATATATATATATATATATATATATATATATATATATATATATATATATATATATATATATATATTGTGACGATAATCTCTTTCAAGAGAGATTGAGCCTGCTCGTCCCTACTTCAAGTTACGCCAAAGACACACGTATAAGATGCTACATTCAAAATACGTCACCAGTAGCACAAAACGTTTTGACCAGGAGGCAAAATATATCCAAGATCCCCCTACTCCACACACCCTCCACGCGCCGGCTCGTCATCAAACCAGCTAACTACCTTTCACCAGCTTGCCTGCCTCTGATATTGGCGACCCGCCAGCCGCGCACCAGCACCCAGCACCTCGGCGCCCTCTACACGAATTGACGTCTGAGCCTGACAAGCTATCCACTTCAGAATATTCCTTGTGCTCTTACGGTTGACATCTTAATTGGCATACTCGCTCATTAGCTCGTATACGAAGGGAGGTTCAGCCATAGCCTATATTCTCAGCACCATTTTAACATTGTAATTTTGTATTTCACATTGTCTTTACATTTTCTTTATTATTTAACTGTAATTTAACTTCCCGAGATTTGTCTTTATTTTCATTTATGTTTAAAGTAAATATATTAAAGTTTCATTGTTCATATTTTGTGTTTTACGTGTTCCTCCCTCTAACTTATCACAGACAACAGGCAAGCAGTCTATATTTTTGTTTAAATTGTGACCAGGATTTGACACCTGCCATTGGAGGACTGCCGAACATCAACACTCCAACACTTTCCCGTCACAATATATATATATATATATATATATATATATATATATATATATATATATATATATATATATATATATATATTTATATATATTTATATATAATATATATATATATATATATAAATATATTAGTATATTTTGGTAGCAGTCTTTCCTGTATACATATATTATTAAATATGACCGAAAAAGTAAGATTAATAATTCTAACACGAATTTTCTCGATCTTTCTTACGTTTCTTTTCACTATTGATGGTAATTCAAAAACCAATTCTCCAAAATTCATTTTTATTTCTAGTCTGACACGACACTTGAGCGCGTTTCGTAAAACTTATTACATTTTCAAAGACTTTAGTTTACACACATACACACAACTTTAACTGAATAGAGCTTAAACATCTTTGAGTTTTTTATACCTACATTTGGGTGAGGTGACATGTTACAATAGTTTTGGATGAGGTGAAAATAAACTTTTTACACAAGACAGAACACGAAACAATGTGTATTAAAGGTAGGTAACTGCAGAAGGCCTATTTTTATTAGCCCATATTTCTTGATGCTTCTTTATTGGAGCGGAGTCTTGAAGTGGGTAGAACACAGAATTCTGCTCAAATGCCTATTTGAGCAGAATTTGAGCAAAGGCAAAGGCAAAGGCATTATTTGAGCAAAGGCATTTGAGCAGAATTCTGTGCGTTTCACTTACGAGATGGAGAAGGATGGGAAGCTGCCCTTTCTAGATGTAACAGTCATGGAAAGGAGCGGAGTTTTCCACACTGCAGTCTACACTAAGGAAACAAACATAGGAATGTGCCTGAATGCCAACAGTGACTGCCCAGACAGGTACAAGAGGAGTGTTGTTAACGCTTATGTCGACCGTGCTCTCAGCCACAGCTCAGAATGGAAGCAAGTCGACGAAGAACTCTGTAGGGTAAGGCAGGTCCTAGTCAACAACGGCTTCTCCAATGGGTTCGTGGAAGACATCATAAGAAGGAAAGTGAAACGCCATGCAACCTCTGAAGAGACAACTAACACAACACCTATACCCCCTATTAGACTATTTTACAGGAACTTCTTTTCCACAGCCCATAAAACGGAGGAAAGGGTCCTGAAAGATATTGTTAGTAGAAACGCTATCCCTACAGACAAAAATCAGAAGATACAACTGACAATTTACTATAAAACCAAAAAAACGGCCAGCCTACTCATGAGAAACTCTCCAGACACAAAGCAGAACGCTTTAATAGAGACCAACGTCGTCTATGCCTTCAAATGCCCTCTTGGGGACTGTAAGCCTCAAAAAACTCAGTATATAGGCAAGACAACAACATCTCTTTCCAGGCGTTTAACGATGCATAAGCAACAGGGCTCCATTAAGGAACATATAGTCTCTTCCCACAACCAAACCATCACCAGAGAAATCTTAGCAAACAACACAGAAATCATCGATAGATACAGCGATAGCAGGCGGCTTGACGTCTGCGAGGCACTACACATCAAGAAGTCAACACCAGCAATCAACAGCCAATTAATGCACAACTATATTCTACCCACTTCAAGACTCCGCTCCAATATAGAAGCATCAAGAAATATGGGCCAATAAAAATAGGCCTTCTGCAGTTACCTACCATTAATACCCATTGTTTCGTGTTCTGTCTTGTGTAAAAAGTTTATTTTCACCTCATCCAAAACTATTGTAACATGTCACCTCACCCAAATGTAGGTATAAAAAACTCGAAGATGTTTAAGCTCCATTCAGTTAAAGTTGTGTTTATGTGTGTAAACTAGAGTCTTATATATATATATATATATATATATATATATATATATATATATATATGTCGTACCTAGTAGCCAGAACGCACTTCTCGGCCTACTATGCAAGGCCCAATTTGCCTAATAAGCCAAGTTTTCCCGAATTAATATATTTTCTCTAATTTTTTTCTTGTGAAATGATAAAGCTACCCATTTCATTACGTATGAGGTCAATTTTTTTTATTGGAGTTAAAATTAACGTAGATGTATGACCGAACCTAACCAACCCTACCTAACCTAACCAACCTATCTTTATACGTTAGGTTAGGTTAGGTAGCAGAAAAAGTTAGGTTAGGTTAGGTTAGGTAGTGGAAAAACAATTAATTCATGAAAACTTCTCTTATTAGGCAAATCGGGCCTTGCATAGTTGGCAGAAAAGTGAGTTCTGGCTACTAGGTACGACATATATACATATATATATATATATATATATATATATATATATATATATATATATATATATATATATATATATATATATATATATATATATATATATATATATATATATAAATATATATATATATATATATATATATATATATATATATATATATAAATATATATATATATATATATATATATATATATATATATATATATATATATATATATATATATATATATATATATATATAAAGCTGAACTGTAATGCCAATCCTGACCTTAAAAGCTTCATTGGAGGTTGTAACATAACCCATGAGCACCACACCAGAAACAAATACCTTTTTGATATTCCAAGAGTACGACTTAATCAAAGTAGAAATGCTCTACAAATCAAGGGACCCAGAATGTGGAATGACCTTCCCAATCATGTTAAAGACTGTACCTCTCTTAACCAGTTTAAGATAAAAACTAAGCACTACCTAATTAACTCCCTGTAACCTACCTTATTCCTATAAAGTCAACCCATGTCTGTTATTTTTAAAAAATGCTGTTTGTCGACCAAATTATATTTTTGCTGTTTTCCTGCCATGTTCCCTCCTTTTTTATTTTAATATTTTTCGCAACACATTTTATACATTAATCTCAATTAGTATTAAGTTTTAGTCTTTAGTGTTTTTCCTGCCCGAAATGCTTTGTGTAATAAGTGGCTTTAGGTATTGTATGTACTAGCTCTATCTATAAATTCATCAAAATCTGTATCACCCCTTGTATGTATGTACGCTACCTAAATAAACATTTGATTTGATTTGAGTTTAATACTGTGGGTAGCCTGTCGTTATAATATGCACCAGCCACAAATACAACGTTAGTTTCTTTCAACATTATTCTCCAATTTCAGTGAATATTGGAATAATTTTCTAGCCTAGTCAAATGTTACTCACTTTTGCCTGATTACAGCGTGTAGGCCAGGATGAACCAAGCATTCCTTCCTCCAACTACGATGTTCACCACTGGTGTTTCTTCCTTATTTGGACGATGTGATCACGGCTACGAGTAGTGAAACAGGTTACCTTACCTTGAGGTTACCTTGAGGTGCTTCCGGGGCTTAGCGTCCCCGCGGCCCGGTCGTCGACCAGGCCTCCTGGTTGCCGGACTGATCAACCAGGCTGTTGGACGCGGCTGCTCGCAGCCTGACGTACGAGTCACAGCCTGGTTGATCAGGTTTAGTGAAGTCGTCTTACAGCTAAGCCATAACTCCCATTTCGTAGAATATTTGACCGTTATCATTATTATTTCTGATATGTACTTTTTATGCATATATAATTTAAGAGGAGTAGCATAAGTCAATAATTTACTGCCCAGTGCTCAGTAAGTTTGCATCTATTATTTCCTATGATTTTGTAATATTTCATAGATTTGATCATTTATTATCTTATGATCTTTTAGGATCTACATTTAATTTCGGATTCTATAACCTTTACTAACATCATTACTGAACTGGTAATGAACCACACTATTTCCTAGATATATATGAATTTCTAGTAATACCCCCCAATTGTTGATGTTTGAGGATTTTAACTCTCAATTAATTATATTCCAATGCATTCATGCTCTTCAAATAATTGCTTAATAATCTAACATACATAGGCACTGGTTCCACAGTGTCAGTATTATAATCTCTTTATTTGTTTTCCCTCTTTTCTCAAAAGTGGGTGGTCCTTCGAGTATATTGATTTTCTTAATTAAATATTCTTACATTTGAGTTGAAATCCCAGATACCCAATATTTTGGTCCTTAAGTCAATTCTACGAGCCCTCCGCTCTCAGTCAATATTCATTCTTCAACCTGTTCGCATGTCCCTTCAACATGGATACATACCCTCTTTGTTTCATGCCTCTAAACGGCGAAAGAGTGCACTTATGTAAAACTCATTGTGTATCCTGCTAAACAGCAATATCCATTAACCCGTTCCAAGAATGCCGCATATACTGCCAAGAGTGCAATGGAACCACGCCACCTGGGTATTTCGACATTACCTGCGCTAGCTGCAGACTAGCGCAGGTAATGTGCAAATCGTAAGTACCACACCAATTTCTGGTATTTTACGTTCTCATACATACAATAAACTATTAAAGATATATATCTGGTTACTGAAACATGCATATATACATACGTACATGTATACATACAGACATTCATTTTATAAATAATATTGTCATTTCATTTCATGGTTCTACTGCCTGCCCATACTGTCGTTGGCCTGCTAACCAGGAACCTCCAACCCAAGCCAGAAACACTGTAGAACCCCCACTCAAACGCTGTTGCGTCATAAATAAAAATATGTTTTTACCATATTTTTCGTAATTTATAAAGTTAATAATTGTGCATTTTAACGAGTATATAAAAGTGTATAAAACACGTAACGTACTAATTCAGAAAATGTTTACATTACAAGAGTTTCTATTCGGGTCCAGGAGATTCTTGTACTCTGCGGTGGAGGAGGACTCAACAACCCAGCTCGAAAGTATTATTTATCAATTATTTATTTATCATTTATTTATCATTTACATATTTGCAAACTTTGTTTTCCTCTTAATGTTTATTCATTGTTCTCATTATTAATATTATATTTTATTACAGAAAATTTCTCACACCCGGATTTAACACAACCCTCTGAATGGAGCACGCCTGTATGCAGTCAAATCTTGCATTCTCAGGACCTAAAAGATACACCAGACAGTAATCTACAAGAACATTCACCCTCAGATGAAGAAGATAACCAACCCCTCTGTTCACGATCTTCCATCGACAGATGAATAAGGTGATGTCATTGCTCCAGATTCACCCGAGGTAGATAATGCAGTTCAAGTTGCTCCTCAGGGCTTAGAGGTCATTGGCCATTTTGAAGGTGCCTTCTCAAGACATTCATTTTCTCCATTTCTGCCCATTTAGATGCTAACCCTATATTATATATTAGTACGTATAGGAGATTTTTATGGACTACATCAACAATCAGTTCAGAGCAATACAGGAAGAATTTCTTCCCTCATTTCATATCTACCCGAACATAAGCCTGATTTTGCAAAAACTCAACCCTACTGACGGCGAAGTAAAAATATTAGACGAAGTGTTCTCAATTAGGGAAGAAACCCAAACTGTTACCCAGGAAGAGGTAGAAGTTCTTGTTAATTCTTGGGTAGACGAAATGACCGCTAAAATCGACGATTGCCTTTAAAACGTTCGATCCTCTAGTATAGGAATCCATTCAATGTCAGGCTTCGCCATTAATTTCTCTTCTATCCATCACCCCATGCATCTTGGATCTTACGTACCTTATCCTGCTAAATTGCGCAGGAGAGATTTCGTATTTAAACCTAAAAGCGAAGGTGATGAGTGTTTATTGCAATGCATAGCTCATATAAAGAACCTAGCCCTGGGTAGAACCATGGATAACGTTAATCAGCATAACAAAAGCATTCGATGGTGTAGGAGAGTCGTAGTATGGGCAGGTGAATTTAAATTCCCCGAATCTTTTGATAATCTTAGGAAAATAGAAAGGCTTAATAAAATAAGCATATATATGCATACAGTAACTAATGAAAGTAACCGATACTACATTAGTTTAGCTAGGAAATGCCAGGAAAAGTATGCTGATAAAGTCGCTCTGTTATTAGAAGTCAAGCATCTATGTTTCATAAAAGATTTCCATAAATTTGTAAAGAATATTAACCATCACCCTTGAAGAATTCCCGATTCTCATAAATTCTGTCACATATGCTTATTACACGCTTCCCCAGATAAGATTTAGGCTCACAAAGAGTCATGCACTGTGTCCCAGGTATTCTCTTCCTATAATCTCAATGAGAAATAGCATTTAAAAATTATGGGAGAACCTATAGTCCAACTCATTCCGCGAACTACGACTTTGAATGTCTCCTAGACCGTCACAATCCCAGAGGAATGATTGAAAGTAGACAAAGCCATTGTATATGCATACATGATATTAGATAGAGAATTAAATGTCGTAGAAACTCATTCATATAGGTCCAGATGTGGTTAATCATTTTATTACCACGTTAGACGCCTCTTGGAAAACTATTTATGCTCAGTTTCCCAACTTTCCCAAACATTTATCCAGAGAGCTGGAAAGAATGGTTCAAAGGGAGAGTACTTGTCAGTTATGTCATCAAGTATTCAGGAATAAGATAAACGTAGGCATCATTACTATACTATTCAAGATAATAACTACCTGGGTGCATATTTGCTCGTTGCAATTTACAATGTTAGAATGCTCCTAGGTACTTTACAACATTTTCTCATAACACCACCTATGATCTCGGAATCATGCTTAAAGAACTGCCCAAAGATCCTCATCACAATGATGTAATCCTTTCCAAAGAAGGTTCAAAATTCATGCGAGTCGTCATAAGTAATCTAAAATTCCTAGATAGCTTAGCTCTCCCTAACGGCTCATTAGGAAGCCTAGCAACCGAGCACATTAGTAGTAAGAAACCCAACAAGTATACCGAACACATTAAGTGGCGTATCTGATGAAGCTAAAGCTCTATTAATAAAAGGTAAACAAAGTCTGTGATATGACTACTTTTCTTCAATGGACGTATTAAATGAGCCTCAGCTCCCTCCTCGCAATCAATTTTACAATGTGTTACATGACACTCCTCTGTCTAAAGAAGATTACAACCAAGCTCTTGAAGTTTTCAACTTGGGGAAACTGCACAAACATTAAGGATTTCCTCCTGTTATATTTAAAAGTTGATGTAGGTATGCTTGTTGATATTTTCACTTTGGCGAACATTTTTATAGGAAATTCATGAATAGAACATTGTCTTCTACGTATCATTGCCTAGTTACGCTTGAGATGGGTTCTTATTCAAATTTAAAGTTGTACTGGATTATGTTTATGATCAGAATATATATGACTTGCTGAGAAAAAGTCTTAGAAGGGGGCTTCACACCATCAATAAGGCAATTCACACAGGCTATAAATGAGCACACCACATCCAACCCCAGCTCTGATGAAGATTCTCACATCTTGTATCTTGACTTCAACAGCTTATATGCAGCGTACATGGCCGAGTTACTTCCCCAGGGAGGGATTAGACAGTTAACTGACCTTGAGCGGGATCCACTGTTAGGGCAAGGGTTAGAACATTCCCCCTGTAATCAGGACAAAGGCTACTGGATCCTGTGTGATACAAAACACGTGTCTCCCGAGGTACCTAGATACACCGATGATCTGCCCCTTGTACTGTCTCATACTAATATAACTGAGGAGTTTTTTCAGAGTACAGTAAGAATACCCTTATTGATGAGAAACGAAAGCTCCCAACTAAGAACACTAAAAGGACACTTGCTTCTCATTTGCCCCAGAAAGACTATTTAGTGAGTCTTGATTTCCTTCAATTACTACTAAAACTAGAATTAGAAGTTGAAAGGGTAAAAAACAATCTGTTACGGTTACTATGGACCCGTAACCGGGTTCTTGATGGATGAATCTTGTTTGTTGTATCCGACCAAGTCAGTAGTGGCTTTCAAGTAATTGGTTAGATAATGCAATGGATTAATAAGGGAGGGATGAACAAAACAGTATTTCCTTTACCAATATATTCACCAATACCAATAAATAGAGATATAAAAAGGGGATATGGAATATTAATATACATATATACAACAGTGTCGCTTTCACACAGGACACTTAAAACGCACACAATGTAATATTCGTCAATCCCAGTGTTTCCACCTCCCAGTACTTCCTCCACACGTACTGAGAAAACACTGGTGAGTTCACCTTGGACGTGGGCCAGCCCACCAACAGTATCACGATGTGCCTACACCCCACGACCACTCTTCAGCCACTTGCTGGCAGAGAACCTCAGCAACACGCTGATCAGGGCCACTTAAACAATCGATACAGGGGTAGCAAACCCTTGGCAGAAGCCTCTAGCGTCCGGCTAGCAGAGCTTCTCAACAGGCCCCTCACTGTCGTCCGGTTTCTCCTCTAAGCCAGTCCCGGGGTACGCCGATGTCTTCAGGACTACGTGAACAGCAGTCAAGACATACACTTTTTAGGGGCCTAGTAGCCTTGTGGATAGAGCGCAGGACTCTTAATTCTGTGGTGCGGGTTCGATTCCCGCACCCGGCAGAAACAAATAGGCAAAGTTTCTTTCACCCTGAATGCCCCTGTTACCTAGTAGTAAATAGGTACCTGGGAGTTAGTCAGTTGTCACGGGCTGCTTCCTGGGTTGTGTGTGTGGTGTGGAAAAAAGAAAAAAAAAGTAGTTAGTAAACAGTTGATTGACAGTTGAGAGGCGGGCCGAAAAAGCAAAGCTCAACCCCCGCAAACAAAACTAGGTGAATACACTGCTTTAGATCGGCGGCGGCTTACTTAGTCGTCTTGCAGGACTAAGTCGGGAGAACGTTGGCTGCCCAAGGTAAATTGCTGTCTCCAGTACCACTGCTGCCCCACTTCACCTCTGTGGACACAAACACGTCATCAGTTAAATGGACGGTACTGATGAAACCAGGAAGTAACACTTACTCACTGGGGAGTTGACATTGTACTCCGCAGCACAACAGATGGCACCGATCTTGATTCGCCACCTCACCAGAGGTCATTCACGTTGACCACTCTCGCTAGCCAGGGCAGGAAACCAGAGATATTTACCACGATCACGCCACCACCCATATATGGCGTTGTCTGTAGCGTCCAATTCCAGGGAAGTTTGAGTACAGACTCCTAGATGATGCTGGAATTATCAGGCCATACTCAGACGACGGCAACGAGTCCGTAACACAGTCTATGAATTAAACAACTCCCAATTTAAAAGATTTTATTTCAACAAACATTTGAGAACGAGCCAACACAACCTGTAAAGTTAAAGGAAAAGCATTTAAACTCAATAATAATAGTTTGCACGGAAAATTGATGACAAGCATTTCTAGATACTCAAATACCCACCATCTAGTAACATCAAAACATTCATTCCTAGATCATGCAAGAAACCCATTGTATAAACGAGCTATCTCCCTAGGTCCAGATCGGTTTCTCTGTACGGTCATGAAAGATATTATTAAAGTCACCACTACTTCTTACATGGGATATCAGATCTTACAGATAGAAAAGAGACAGTTATATGTGTTCTGGTATAACGTAGTTAAAGCCCATTATGGTGACTGAGCTAGGCTAATCTATACCGACACAGTCTCATTCATATTCACTCTAGCCTTTAAAGATGCATTCCAGGAAATGACAAAAGGTCCTTAGTAGATTATAGGGATTTCAGTAATTTCGATTAAGCACATAACATTTATTCAGCTGCTGGTAAAGGTGAGTTTGGACTCCTCAAGTCAGAAGTAAAGGATAAAATCATAATAAAATTAATTGCTCTTAAGCCCAAAACATATTCCCTTCTGACCCTTGATAAAGAACACATATGCAAATGCAAAGGAATTCCGTATTATCAACAAAAGAAACTGTCACTCGCATCTTTCCAAAATACCATAGAAACAAATACAACTTTCAACTTTGTATCACGCTCAATTCGCAACGTTAACGGACAGATATGCACTTGTAAAACCGCTAAGCGCGGCCTTTCAGCTTTTGATGACAAGAGGTACCTATTTATTCCAACAGAGTCTCTAGCTTACGGTCACCCAAACATTGTCGAGTGCGAGGTACAGGTAGAGGAACAGGGAGAGGATGAGGCACAGGTTGAGAACGAGGTGCAAGTAGAGGAACGGGTCATTGAGGATAATCCCCCCAGCGAGACGTCCATTATTCCCCATTTTTAATCTTTGGGATAAGCGGAATACAACCGCTCAGCAATTGTTCCCTAATAATAACTAAGTGATTGTAAATTCTATGTTCAAAAGTTTATGTTAAAATGTCTGTTTCAATTTTTATGTTAAAATATGATTCATTTTTTATGTTAAAATATGATTCAATATTTATGTTCAAATGTTTATGTTAAAACATTCAATGTTCATGTTCAAATGTTTATGTTAAAATGTCTATGTTCAAATGTCTATGATTCAATGTCTATGTTCAAATGTCTAAGATTTAATGTTTATGATATATCTATGTTCAAATGTCTATGATTCAATGTATTGGTTGGTTCAAATTTTTATGTTCAAATGTTTAAGTTATTTTGTTACTGTATTGTTAACTTTCTGAATAAAAACTTGAATGTACATTTTGTTTAAATATCCATTTCTTTATATATTTGTAGTTAGTCTATTGAATCCCAGCATCATGGAAGGGCGTAAAAAAGTTATTACTGAAGCTCAGTTGAATATATTTAGCGAGCCATCAATAATTATTATTGCTGGATTTTCAAATGTTGGGAAGAGCTATTTATGTTATAAAATGATAGAGAAAGATCAACAGAACTTTGTTAAAATAATTATCCGTGGAAGGGGATATAAAGAGTTAAAAGCCCACCCACCAATTAGACATAAGATATCTTATTACTCTGAAATTGTAAATCCCTTAGACGATCGTGATCCCGAGAACATATAGCATATATTGGTTGTATATGATGACTTATATGTTGAATCTACAAACTAAAATAGTAAGTGATACATTCACTAGAGGAAAGCATGAGAACATCTCTGTTATTTTTATAACACAAAATAATTTTTTTATTGGGAAATTTTATAGATCTATAAGTTTAAATGCATCTCACTTTATTCTGCTTAAATCAAGAGACCTATCCCAGATAGAAACAGTAGGCAGACATATATTCACCAAGCAAGATGCCAAGAACTATTTAGATATATATAAGAAAGTGATTACTCGATAGAATGGGTATTTACTAGTTGATTTGGGCGTTCAAACACCTTAATCAATAATATTTAGGGGAAATATTGTAAATGAACCCTTTATGAAATAGTGTATCAATGGTCAGCATTACTCAAACTTTTAATAAGATATACAATGACCTCCCCCAAGTCCATAGGTGTGTTAGGCGGTGTTTTAAAATTGTATAAGGATGCAAAGAAAATAATCCCTACATTAACTGTAAAAGATGTGAAAGACTATTTAAAAAGTCTAATACTTATACCTTACATCTATTAAAAAAAAGTAAATTTAAGCAGTAATGTATCTTAGTGCCTAGACCTAAAATCTTCTTTACCAGCGACTTGGCTGACATGACGTTGTTATAATCTTCTGTCTGTGGGAGATACAGTACGGCTCGCCTTATCTAATTGTATATCAAAGTTTAAAAGAGTTTTTTTTTCTACCACAGACGTGGCCACACATTTACAATGCTAACCAGCATATATACATTTTCTTCTGTCCACCATGGACAGGGTTAGAGAAGTGTTAAACATATAGTTCAAGGGTTTATTGAACAATCAACCATAGAAGGTGATTTGGTGCTTTTAAAATGCTAAGCTAACCTACATACGTAAATACATAGATACACAGATTTACGTATGCCCTACATAAAGTGTTCGATGTGTCTTTTACATAGTGTCATTAATGTGCATTTACAAAGGTGAAATGTAGTTCTGATCAGCTTCCATATATACTTTATACACATACATATACATACACACACACACACATATATGTACATATACATATATACATACATATATACAAACACACATGCATTCACATACATTTAAAAGAGGTTTTATTTAAAAACCTTTAAAAGAGGTTTTCATCAGCAGAACACTAAGGAAATATTTGCTATTGCTCAAATTGATACTAAGCAACCTGTAAAGTTATATTATATAAAGAGGTACTAAAAGATTTTTTATTTTCCTTTATATAACTAAAGGATTTAAATAATTGAATTGTAGAAGGCGGATTTCACAGAGAGGAGCTGACTCCTGCATACTTCTCAGCTACATTTAATATTGAGATAATTATAAGTAAGCGTTAAGTTGGAAATACTACTTTATATAAAGTTAGATACATCGGATACGATAGTTCATTTGATGAATGGGTGAATTCAAATGACTTGAGGAAACCATGAAGAGGCAGCCATTAGTTAGCAAGTATCGCGGATTTATTTAACTCTTAGCTAAACTTAGTTATACAGCTAGGAAAAGTTAATTATGAACCTTAAAAAGGAGCATATACTTTGCCTATCTGAAATATTTAATAATTTATCAAAAAATAAAATTGAAGTTGCAAAGTCTATTTTAAAACGACTTACTAAATATAGAGCGCTATTCCATACATTAGCCAGTAAGAAAAAAGCTAATACATTCAAGAAAGAAATATTAACGAGTAAAAGAGGAGGTAATTTATTGGGTATTTTACTTCACATCCGTATAAATTTTATTTCAAGGCTATTCAATAAGGAATAATGAAAGAATTATATCTTATATTTCGAAAAGCTAGTGATCAGCAGAAGCCTATGGCAGTGAGAGTTGAGAAACCGGCAGTGAGAAAAAATCATGTTATATCACTTGATAGACTTGAGATTAAAGCTTAAGGATTATGATTTTGCAATCTCCTTGTTAAATTAATTTAATGCAACTGGACTTGTAAAGTGGGACGAGGAAGGGAACATCATATCTCCAGTTACTGGGCTCAGTATTGTTGATGACGTGATAGGCAGGATGTGCACTCCTAAATTGCTATTCCCAGGAAGATAAATTGCTCATAGCCAAATTGTTTTTTCTTTAACGTCCACTCCTAATTTTTTTTTTTTTTAGAAATGTAGATGCAAAAAGTCAAATGTTTCCTCCCCCAAGTTTAAAGCGGGAGATGAAGGAACATCATCCTGAATATCATATTAAGGTGAGTTTAAAGACACGTGTTTCTGTTTATATTAATTATTTGCTTTTAGACTACAGGATGGATAGTTACGTTATATACGCAGCAAGTAACTCAGACACGGATGTATTTAAAAACAAAGCTCCATACGCATTTGAAAATTGATTACATAATCAACTGCCGTTAGATTCTAATAAAGGTTACGAAATGTGCCTGAAGAATATATTACTGCCTCCATCTTATTTTGCAGTTATGAAGAATGACAAGGGAAAGTCTTATTTCAGTTCAACTTCTAGTGTCTAATAAAAATTTGTCTGACGTGAGTACTATGAATGCATCTTTCACCTTAATGTCAAATATTTTAGCGAGCGATAAGTGCATAGAGCTAACGACTATTTTAAATAGAGAAATTTCGACCATATTTTCAAGAGGATCACTAAGTTTTTTAGAAAATGTACATAAACTGGAAGGAAAACCAAATTGATCTGTAGTCATCTCTAGTCTGAAGAATAGAAAACATAGACGCTTCCAACATCTCCCACTCACCAATCCTTAATTATAATTTCCAAGATCATGCGGGCATATATATATGAAATATGAATCGAATATTAATTGAATTAAGTTTAATACTACATTTAGTGAAAAGTTGTTAAAATTATTTATTACAAATGTTGGTAAATTAATTGTTCTCATTGTTTTATCATTTGGTCGAAATATATATAAAGTAATTGGAGCTGTAGTAGGTAAAGCATAAGATATTTTTGTTATGAATAAACTACCTAATAGCAAGGGCACTGTGCAAGATACATTCTATTATCACCCCAGATCTGGAGGCTGTATAGATTTCTTGTGTGTATATTGTGATAAGGTTCAGCCCACCATGCTAGGAAATCAGATTGTAAATATCTTTGATGTTGTTTCGTTTCAAAGTAACGCTATAGCGTTACTTTGAAACTTTCATGTGCATATATGCACATGAAATTATATAAACCTTTTAATACGACTAGTATTGACAATATCAGTATTAAATTTACAGATCAAGATGGGGATCTTGTATATTTAGAAAAGGAAGGATGTACATTTGCAGTATTGCATATTAGACCCATTGATATATAATAATAAATAGATGCGGGTGTTTATCATTCTCTCTTGACGCGTTTAAACATGAAGGTCGGGTTTGTACAGCTGTCCATTGACGAGATAGGGAGATTTATCGCACCTCAAGGGAAGAGAGGTGGAGGATTTGGCGATATTAGGGTTTTTGATAGAAGACACGTAAGAGGAGGTGGAATTTTAAGTTTCTTAACTGGCTTAGCTCGTAAAGCCACTTCTGTTCTATAAGAGACTATTATGCCAGATGCATTGACAATGGGACAGAATTACATAGATTGCAGAGGATCCTGCAGCCTCTCTTAGTCACAAACCAGGGTTTTACACAACACCCCCATGCACTCGAGCTATGTCAATAGGCCGTTCTCCCTCTTCGCCCTTACTTTATTACACACAGAAATCACAATTGCGTGATGCATCAAATGTACAAATCCACAAGGGCCGTGACGAGGATTCGAACCTGCGTCCGAGTGCATCCCAGACGCTGCCTTAATCGACTGAGCTACGACATGGTAAACATGGTTTGTGCCTCGGAGAGGCTGCAGAATCCAGTAAGGTTAGTAGAACTTCGGTTTCAACTACTTTTACCATGTCGTAGCTCAGTCGATTAAGGCAGCGTCTGGGATGCTCTCAGACACAGGTTCGAATCCTCGTCACGGCCCTTGTGGATTTGTTTAATGGGACAGAATGTTTTGCAGGATATAAATACAGGACAAGGTATTTTGAAAGATGCAATTAGAAAGCGCGGTATGGAAACATTAAAAAGCATAGACCCCAAACTATTAGCAGGTGGACGAATAAAGAAAAAGAAGTAACCTGTTCTATAAAGAAAATGGACAGATATGTAGACGTGTTTTCATAAAACAGTACTAGTTGTATAACAGACTCAACCATGATGCGTATAAATGCCATTAGTGCAGCATTGCAAGTCCCTTTAGAATACTATACTGCTGCCATAAGTGATGACTTTACTAAAATTAGTCCGCATAGAAGGGTTGAAAGTACGATATTTTGAAGACAGACACAAGATATTTTACCTGAGAATTCAAATATTAACAAGAAATTTAAAGATTCTTATATTGAATTCCATTTCCCCGGAGTTAAGGGTCAATTTATTGATCTTTCAAGCTTGACGCTACAACAGATAGTTGAATTAACGGGACCTGACGGAATTACAGGTTGAGCAGATATTAAAAAGGTGTCAATAATTAAAGGCTTGTCCCAGACAATGTTTAAGGCTGTAACTGTATATTTAAATGAGCAGGTGGTGGAAACTAATCCACTATTTTCAGTTTTATCCTTTGTAAAGCTAATGACAATGTAAAAATGATAATTTCTGAATGTAAAGCAGAACGGTTTAAAGAACTAACGTATTTTTATAATGATGTTTTTCCTGATAAACATGACGCAGATTATTTTAAGAATTCCTCAAAGGACCTTAAATCTAGATTTACAAAGTAAAAAACTGAGGGAGTAAACTGCTGCTTTAAACTGTTATTGGATATTACAAATTTGAGCGAATATCTTTTAGATGGAGTTGATATTCGTTCGTAATTAGAACTCAACAGGGACCCGTGGGTTATAAATAGTAGCGAACCCGGATACAAGTTTAACATTAAACTAGCTAGAATGTAGATTGATCAGATAACACCGTTCGCATCTGGATTGGAGGCAATTAATCGAGCACTCGTAAAAACAAAATACGCCAGTTACTTATAAGATAAGATAAGTTACTTATTTGATAAGACACTCCACAAGACAGATTCTAGGGGATCTGTCCCCATCCCATTCTAGGGGATGGTCGCCAGAGATTAAGTATTGACCAGCCATGGGGGAGCATTATCCCGGATAAATTATTTATTGTGATGACGGATATGGAAGCAATATCTAGAGCGTATATGCTTAATCTTTTTTATTTCGATCATTGCGATTTATCTAATGTATATATTGCACGTAATGGGACGAATTTATTTAATATAACTTGCAAGTTCCCGAATAAATGTCAAAATAATACTATGAGACTCAAAATACAGTAGGCTTTAATGCCTGTAATACCTTGACATATAATTCATTTATAAAAAGACGAACATTGCTGGCATTTAGACTAACGCCTGAGGAACTGAGAGACACCCTTCCTATAGAGGCCTCAAGCAACCTGAGAATTACGCTATAATTTGCTGTTCCAGTGAAATCGAATAAAGTTATTATCATATTTCGAAACACAACGGGAGTCTTGAGAATTTATTCTGATCGGAGAGTCATGTGCGATACAAGAGCATGAATTGTAAACAAATTAATACTGCATTGAAAGATATGATGGGCAATAAAGCTGAATATATAGGATGCTATTTAGCAACATGTATATAAAATAATGAAACATATGCGCGATGATCCGATTATGTTTAAAATGAATAAATTAGGAAGAGACTTAGGAAGTGATGGGACACTGAATTGCTGTATACAAATCTAAAAGGAAAATAGTTATACTATATTCTTATGGAATAAATGTGAATTCGCTCTACATTTCGGAGTTTTTAAATTATTATAAAGTCTGCGATGTATATACGTTTACAGAACGATTCCAGAGTCTAAATATATACGTATGCAGGCTATATGCAATGTTTCTCTTTTATCATCTCTCAAACAAGGATCTAAAAGATGCATTAAAGCTAATTGAAACAAGTTTTACTGATGGATCTTACATGCAGAATGATAGGAACGTAATGAAGCTATCTAATGCTATATGTAAAATATGCCGAGCTGCTATGAAACATTATGTTACGATAAGAGCGATGACTGTCGGAAAATGTGCTCTGAGATGACGGGCTGTATGAGGCTACATAAGAAATAACTCTCTTACATTGGTGAGTACTTTTGTTTCGAGCTTTTTGTGCGTTTGATGAATGTTTTACCAGTTTAAAACGTTATCTAAACTGTCATTCTTTTATTTTACAGAGATGTGAACTAAACAAGACAGCTATTATACACGAGGATTGAAAAGAGGGCGTCTGTTAACTTCAGGATAAACGATCCGATTTTTATAACTTTTTTATAACCTGTGTAAAATAAAATTAGATGAATAAATAAAAAATAAATACATAAATACATTTTATTAATACCTAATGAATATATAAATTATTATGGTGGTGAACACTGGCAATGACTGACTGACAGTCTGCTGGCAGGTAGCTTAATGGGTCAGGTGTTGAAGGTCACAGGGCAGGTACCTGAAGGACATATTGAAAATGATGTCTCGGTTGGTCTGAACCTGCGTAAAACAGAAATTTGAAATGATGATAATGATACGTTTAATATGTTTTGGTGTAAAAGGATGACTAAACATTACGATGTCTAAAATGAAATATAAAGAGCTGTACGAAAATATTGAAGAACGATGAGGGAATGTGAGGAAAGGTAGGTGGGGGTCTGAAGGATAGAGGGGAGGGGTGGGCGGGACTATTAGGCACCTGCTTTGTGAGGTATGCTCAGCAGCGTCTGGCTTGGGGTGACAGGGGTAGGCTGGGTGATTAATGACGTCTGATGTAGCTCGGTAATGGAACTTTTAGTTAATCATATAGAAATATTCTCATTTGTAAGTAAGAATTTTACTTAAAAGCATACAGTATAAAATATATGCTTATGAGCCAGACTTTCTTGAAGGGAACATATAAGAAACTTCTATTTGAAGTTCCATAAGAAACTTAAATTTTTGTCTATAAGAAACTTCTATGAACTTTGAAATTATTTCCCCCATAACAAACTCCAAATTCTTATTGTAGTAGTAGTAGTAGTGTAAAGTGTGACTACGACTGTCCCAAACCCAAGGAGAATCTCGGGTATCGAACTCGGTCATAGTCAAAATTGGGTGGGGGAGTCCATAGGTTGGGATGGGTAGTAGTGTATAGTGTGACTATGACCGTTCCAAACCCGAGGAGAATCTCGGGTATCGAACTCGGTCATAGTCAAAATTGGGTGGGGGAATCCGTAGATTGGGTCAAGTAGCATCAGGGGGACATTGTGGGTCACAGGGGTAAAATGTATGGGATGTTGTGGGTCATGTAGGTAGAATGTGCATGTAGGGGTAATAGGGGAGGGGAGGATAAGTATGCGGGCAGGTGTATAATGCATGGGCATGGTTTCATAAAAGTTGTTCAGTGTAACCCAATATTTTTTGACTAAATGTATATGAAGAGGGCTGAACTTGTTCCAAGTTTCAGTACTGCAGCGTAAACAGAAAGGGAGATTTTAGATTTTTTTCAACGAATTTTACACATTTTCAAGTGTAAAATAAACAAAATTTTCAAGTGTAAAATAAACTTCACATATAAGGTGTAAGTTTCATGTAAACTGATTAAAAAATGAAAGAGTTATTTGAACGTTTATGTTAGTTGAAAATATTGAAAAAAAATAAGAAAATAATAAAGTCTAAGGTGCTGCCATCTGTGGCTGAGGTTGACATCAACCAGTTTTCTCCAAAATTGGCACCCTTACAGATAGGCTTATGTGCAGTCAAGTGTATAAGTTTCATGGAAATCGTCCGATAAAAAAAAATGAAAAAAAAAATATATATATAATGTTTTTTAACTTAATTATTTTTCTAATAAAACTAATTATAATATTATTTAATAAATGCTATTGTGATAGATGAGAGTCGTAGATATGATTTCAATTGAGACATGTGTTTGATAATCGTTTTTGACCATTTTGGAATAATTTTGACACCTACTTCACTAATTTGTTCTCCCTTCCTATTTATGCTACGATGCTGAGACTTGGACCAGATGAAATCCTTTCCATATACAACTGGACAAAAAAATTTGATTGAAATCGAACTAGTTTTCATTGAATGCATTTTTTTGGAAATCGGGAGCCCTTGCCCCTTTAACTCCTAATCGGAAACTGAGAAATTGATAAGGAAACCCGACGGCGTCTGGACGACTATGACAATTTACCTGAAAATCCTGGCAACGTATGGACGACTGGGATATTTTACCTGGAACCCCTGACAACTTAGCGAAGATTGATTACAAAAAATCGTTGTAAGTTGTCATCCCTATTACTCACTACTACCCCACAAGATGGGTATGGGGTCCACTACCACCCACAGGATGGGGTAGGGGGTCTACTACCACCCACAGGATGGGTACGAGGGTCCACTACCACCCACAAGATGGGTATGGGGTCTACTACCACCTACAAGATGGGTATGGGGTCCACTACTGCAATATAAACAATTTGAAAAGACAAACATGGACTGGATACGCAGATGTACTACCTTAAAGCTTGAGAGTCCATTAACAATGCTGGAATGTTGTAAAAAAAAAAAACTATAAAAGCTAATATTAATGTGATAATATTTAAGTTAGTAAATTAATGTTTAATTGATAATTAACAAATTTATCAATTTATTAATCAGATTGACAAATTTTAAGTTCAAGTTTTATACAATATTGTGAAATTGAGAGTCAATGTAGTAACATAAATTGGTAAATCATACATTTTTTAAATTAAGAATCTGATGTATGTGTACTTACCTAATTGTACTTACCCAATTGTGCTTGCAGGGATTGAGCTCTGGCTCTTTGGTCCCGCCTCTCAACTGTCAATAAGCTAATGTACAGGTTTCTGAGCCTACTTGGTTCTTTCATATCTACACTTGAAGCTGTGTATGGAGTCAGCCTCCACCACATCACTTCCAAATGCTTTCCATTTGTCTACTACTTTGACACTGAAAAAATCTTTCTATCGTCAGCAAATCTTTCTATCGTCTCTATGGCTCATTTGGGCCCTTAATTTTCACCTGTGTCCCCTAGTGCGTGTGCCCCTTGTGGTATATTGCCTGTCTTTATCTACCCTATCAATTCATCTGAGAATCTTGTATGCGGTGATCATGTCCCCTCTAACTCTTGTGTCTCCCAGTGACGTGAGGTTTAATTCCCATAGTCTCTCCTCGTAGCTCATACCCCTCAGTTCGGATACTAGTCTGGTGGCAAACTTTTGAACCTTTTCCAGTTTAGCCTTATGCTTGTCTAGATATGAACTCCATGCTGGTGTGGCATACTCCAGGATTGGTCTGATATATGTGGTATACAGAGTTCTGAAAGATTCCTTACACAAGTTTCTAAAAGCCGTTCTTACGTTAACCAACCTGGCATATCCGCTGATGTTATCCTCTTGATATGAGCTTCATGGGTCAGATCTGGCGTGATATTAACCCCCAGGTCTTTATCTCTCTCAGACTCTTGAAGGATTTCATCTCCCAAATGATACTTTGTATCTGGTCTCCTGCTCCCTACACATATCTTCATTACATGGATTTGCTTGGGTTAAACTCTAACAACCATTTGTTCGACAATTCCCGCAGCTTGTCCAGGTCTTCTTGAAGCCTCAAGCTGTTCTCTGTCTTAATCCTTCTCATAATTTTGGCGTCGTCAGCAAACATTGAGAGGCATGAATCTATGCCCTCTGGGAGATCATTTACGTATATCAGAAACATGATAGGTCCGAGTACAGAACCCTGTGGGACTCCACTAGTGACTTCATGCCAATCTGGGGTCTCACTCTTCACTGTAACTCTCTGCTTCTTATTGCTTAGGTACTCCCTTATCAACTGGAGTGCCTTACCAGTTACTCCTGCCTGTTTCTCCAGCTTATGCATCAGCCTTTTATGGGGACTGTGTCAAAGGACTGTGTGTATGTGTGTGTGTACTCACTTATTTGTGCTTGCGAGGGTTGAGCCCTGGCTCTTTGGTCCCACCTCTCAACTGTTAATCACCTGGGGTACAGGTTCCTGAGCCTATTTGACTCTATCATTTCTACACTTGAAACTGTGTATGGAGTCAGCCTCCACCACATCAGTGCCTAATGCATTCCATTTGTCAACCATTTGCTTGGGTTAAACTCTAACAACCATTTGTTCGATCATTCCTTCAATTTGTCTAGGTCTTCTTGAAGTCTCAAGCAGTCCTCCTCTGTCTCCTCTGTCTGGCATTAGATCCAAATTTGCCCAAAATATGCAATAAATGAAAACTCGTTCGATTTCAATCAAATTTTTTTGACTTGTTGTATATGAAGAGGGTTTCATCTGGTCCAAGTCTCAGCATCGTAGCGTAAATAGGAAGGGAGAAAAAAATATTGAAGTAGGTGTCAAAATTATTCCAAAATGATCAAAAACGATTATCAAACACAAGTGTCAACTGAAATCATAGCTATGACTCTCATCTATTACAATAGCATATATTAAAAAAAATATTATAATTAGTTTTATTAGAAAAAAATTAAGTATTTTTTTTTTTTATTGGACGATTTCAATGAAACTTATACACCTGACTGTACATAAACCCTCTGTAAGGGTGCCAATTTTGGAGAAAACTGGTTGATGTCAAACTCAGCCACTGATGGCAGCACCTTAGACTTTATTATTTTCTTATTTATTTTCAAGTTACATAAACGTTCAAATAACTTTCTCATTTTTTATTAAATTTACATGAAACTTACACCTTATATGTAAAGTGTATGTCTCTAAGTTCGGAATTTAGCGTTTTTTCCAAATTTCATTTATTGATTTTATAATAGCAATAAACATGACATATTTGCATAATTTGGGGGGGGGGGAATTTGACTATTAGTATTAGGAAAACTAAAGATGTTTTGGAACTCCCTAACTTCCGTTCCTTTATTATATGCTAATGTGTCAGAAAAGTGTCATAGAATGATTATATTTGAAAGGTGTGTTTATTTATTTACACTTGAAAATGTGTAAAAATCGTTGAAAAAACAAAACAAAAATCTCCCTTTCTATTTAGGCTGCAGTACTGAAACTTGGAACAATTGCAGCCCTTTTCATATACAACTAGTCAAAAAATATTGGTTGACAAGGGAGCCGGTCGGCCGAGCAGACAGCACGTTTGACTTGTGATCCTGTGGTCTCGGGTTCGATCCCGGGCGCCGGCGAGAAACAATGCGCAGAGTTTCTTTCACCCTATGCCCCTGTTACATAGCAGTAAAATAGGTACCTGGGTGTTAGTCAGCTGTCACGGGCTGTTTCCTGGGAGTGGAGGCCATGGTCGAGGACCGGGCCTCGGGGACACTAAAAAAAAAAAAAAAACGAAATCGTCTCAAGATAAGAAGACATTGAACAACTTTTATGAAACCATTCTAATGGCCCCTTATTCCTTCTCATAATTTTGGAATCGTCAGCAAACATTGAGACGAATGAGTCTATACCCTCCAAGAGATCATTTACGTGTATCAGAAACAGGATAGGACCGAGAACAGAGCCCTGTGGAACACCACTGGTGACTTCACGCCAGTCTCAGGTCTCACCCCTCACTGTAACGCTCTGTTTCCTATTGCTTAGGTACTCCCATATCCACTGGAGCACCTTACCAGTAACACCAGTATGTCTCTCCAGCTTATGTACAAGCCAATTATGGGGTGTTATGATCTCAGCCTGCAGGAGAAACGAGTCTCCCTCCTTGAGAGTTATTCATCAAGCCTGACCTGATTAGAAGGTCTAGCAAATATTGAGGTGATAACACATATGTAAAATAGTTGCTTGGATATGTATAACTATTTGAGATTATGGGCAATGAAGAAGAAAACAGATAAATGACTGGCTAGGAGATGTGGACATTTTGCTGGAGGCGTGAGGCTCGTTTCTGGAGGGGCTTTGACCTCACTTGAGGCCAGACATCGTAGGGGGAAAGCCGCGCTCCGTTGAGCTCCCGCCAGAGGGGAACCCCTAGTGATATATCTCGAAGAGAAGAGAAGTGTGCAGACGTACCAGCTGTGGAATCGAGCTGGGAACGTTGTGGTCTCAAGTCCGGGTCGACGAGCAGATTATTAAACAGCCCAGAGACATTATCGTGGGCCGTGGCAGCGCCCTGACCAAGCTCCGTCAGAGGGAGGAGCGCCCTCGACGAGACAATCTGTGGTAAGCACGATTTAAGCCAGTTCATAGTGATTGCTTGTAGTTGGTCGTGTGCCCAGCGACAGTAGCAACGTTTATTGATAAGTTAGACATGTTTTAATAAGGCAGAAAGCCTAAAATAAGAGAGTGGAGAGGGAGGAACACGGAGCGACGTCCGTCCCCTCTGAGCGCTGGCAGGTGACTGAGAGCTCCCAACGGTGAAGGCCCCTCCCTGAGTGAGTGAGGACCGCCGCCGGGCGAGGTGGAGTATGAACCCGCCCAAAACGGGGGAATCCACTCTCACTGTATGTAGAGGACAGATAGAGATTTGAGGCAAACATATTGTGTGATTTTTTTTGTCTATGTGTTAAATGGGAAACATTTTATTGGAGTGTCGATGGGTTACAGGTTTGTCTTTGGGGAAGAAGTTGCTGAGAACTTCGAAGCCAGCACAGATGAAGTAATTGATGAGACTCCAAGGTAGTGGAGGCGAGGACCTCGAGCTGTGAGGAGAAGCAGTGAAGAGGAGTGTCACGTGCTTCTGTAGAGGTGGTGAAGCACCATAGTTGCTCGAGGAAACTTCATGGTGTAGCAGCCAGGAGAGCTGTGGAGGAACCTAGCAGAAGTGTGAAGCACCGTAGTTGCTCAAGGAAACTTCATGATAGCAGCCTGGAGGAGCTGCAGAGGATCCTGGTAGTGAAGCCCGGAAGAACCTAAGGATATTAGGGTAGTGAACTTCCAGAGGTGGAAGGGAAGTTCTGGTGGATTACTTATAGGGAGTTGATAGTGTTTGGTTGTCATTAGCGTGCAAGACGCAGTGAGAGGTGAGTGACTGTTTGCATTCTTATGTCAAGGAGTGTTTTATACTGAAGTTTAGAGTTACAGACGTAGGCTGGATTATCTACAGACGTATGCGTTCTAGGACTGATAGAGTGATCGATTGATCATTGTTGTGTATCAATGAACATTTATACTGATATATGTTATTGCATTCAAATGCTGATTTTCTTTGTACACATTGATAGATACATATATATATATTCTCTTGCTGATGGTGCAACAGTGTATGTAGACTTGATCAACTTAAGGAGGTTGATAGTATCAGGTGGTGAACCAGGAGATAGGACACCACTTGATAAGCTGATGATAGAGTTCTGATGATGTTGGAGTGCAACCTGATTGTAATAGTATAGAGTATAGGATTCATTATTACTGTATGTGTGTATGTATTGTGTATGTGCTTTGTCCAGTAAATGTATACCAATACGCCGGTGTTTGCCCTTGTCCTAGTGAGGCTTCCCAGGAGGTAGTAAAGAAGGAGAGAGAGAGAGAAAGAACCAAGAACCACTGCTGTGGACAAGGTAGGAGGTAATACAAGTAAGTCATAGGGGATTGAGGAGATCATATCTCATAAGGAGAGAGTGGGGAGTCACAGCGGCTCGAGTGGGTGTGTGCACGTGACAACGAGGCTAAGTGTTGGAGCCGCATCCCCTAAACGTGTGACGTTGAGCCCCTCTCCAAGAGCTAGAAGCGCCAAGGGTGATCTCCTAGTATAAGCACTCTACCGAGTTGTGGGTTGGGTTGTCCATAGAGAAGGATCAACGACGACATCACCAACCAACCTGCAGACTATAATAAATTGGGGCCCTGTGTCCGGGAGTGTGAACTGACACACCCACACCCAGTCCAAGAGTGGATTTGTACACCCTTGCTGAAATAAACTGTGTGACCGCAGGTGTATACTCTCTCTCTTGGGAAGACTCACAGGACAAGATGGAGAAGGTGCAAGCGTTTGTGGAGTCAGGCAAGCCTGAGGACTTGGAAGGTTGCACGAGGGATCAATTGAAGCAAATAGCCGAAAAATGTGGCATTAGGTTGAAAGCATCTAAGGTGGCTGGGATGAAGGATGAGATCCTTAGACAGTTGAGAGCCAGAAGTGAAGCGGCAGAGCAAGGAGCCCAAAAAGGAGCTGAAAGTGGAAAGGAGGATGATGGGCAGGATGAAGTGAGATCCCAGGGATCGAGTAGGAGCAGCAAGAGTAGCCGCAGTAGCAGGAGTAGCCGTAATAGGAGCTTGGAGAGATTCCAGTTAGAGCTCCAGATGCAGCGTGAGGACAAGGAGAGACAGTTCCAGCTGGAAAAGATGTAATTAGAACTCCAGATGAAAAATGAAGCCGAGAAGGAAAAAGAGAAAACCAGAATAAGGGAACTGGAGTTGGAACAGGAGAAAGAAAAAGAGAAAACCAGAATAAGGGAACTCGAGTTGGAACAGGAGAAAGAAAAAGAGAAAGCAAGGCTAGAGGTGGAAAACGAAAAAGAGAGAACAAAACAAATGCAGATAGAAGCGAATAGAACCTTGGCTGAGCAAAGGATTGAACATGGGTTGCCAGAGAGCACCACCCAGGTATCACACCCACCAGATGTTAGGGTTAGGGAGAAGGACATTCCCTTGTTTGTTCCCGAAGAGGCGGAGAGCTTCTTCGAGCATTTTGAAAAAGTTGCCAGCATCAAAGAGTGGCCACAAGAGGAATGGGCCCAGCTGGTCCAGTTAAGATTGACCGGTGCAGCCAGGGAGGCATACACCCAATTGTCACTGGAAGAGTGCCAGGATTATGCCACAGTAAAGAGCAGCATACTGCGCTCGTTTCAGCTAACCCCAGAAGCTTATAGAAAGCGCTTCAGAGAGATGATCAAAGTTGGAGCGTGTACGTTTGCTGAGACAGCAAGGGATCTGGAAAGACGATTCCAGAAGTGGATTGAGGCTTCTGGAGTTGGA
Source organism: Procambarus clarkii (assembly GCF_040958095.1). Taxonomy (NCBI): domain Eukaryota; kingdom Metazoa; phylum Arthropoda; class Malacostraca; order Decapoda; family Cambaridae; genus Procambarus; species Procambarus clarkii. Next base: position 12,992,110 of record NC_091202.1, on the reverse strand, counting down.
TCTTACGCTGACCTGAAGCAACTGATGGTCATGGAGAAGTTTTTGGAGATGATGCATCCCGAAACAAAGTTCAAGATCCAAGAAGCAGGGATAAAGGAGGTGAAAGATGCCACAGATAGGGCGGATATGAGTACTGAAGCGTACAAGAGCTTGAGGGAGAACAGAGTGAGAAGCGAGGCGAGGTGCAGCAATGGCAGATCCAATGGAGTCTGGGGAGGAAGAAATTATGAGAGACCCAGAAGAGTCTGGGGAGAAGAATTTTGATAAATGGGCAGATAAAAGTAGGTACCCTAAAACTCAGAAGAGTGGGTCGCGTACTTCGTCTGAAAGTGAAGATGGAGGAGCTAAACGAGAAACTAATCGTTATCTAGGGAATCAAGAGTCCAATAAAGCTCCACAGAGTACGAGTAGTACGTCTGGCCCGAGGAACTCCAATACGAGTGGGCAGAGTCAGAGCTACTCTGGTACATATAGGAGAGATTTCTCCCAGGTGAGGTGTTACAATTGTAACGGATTGGGTCACGTGATGCGAGATTGTAGGCAGGGCAAAAGAGTTGTGACCCTGGCCATGTGTGACCCCCGAGGTAAATATGCCAATATGTTCCAAGACAAACCACAGAGATCAAACTTGGTGAACGAGAGGTATACGCCATTCATGAGCAAAGGTTGGATCAGTATAGGAGGCCAACCTGAGGTAGAAGTTGGTATCTTAAGAGATACCGGAGCTAATCAGAGCTTGATTGCGAGAAGCCTGATTGGGAGTGATCGACGGTTAGCTGGCAGTGGGAAGATGAAAGTATATGGGTTATTGTCTGAGAGTGACATGCCCGTTTGTACTGTCCAGCTAAGGTCGGAATATGTGTCGGCGGAGGTGATGTTGGGAGTATGCCCCGACATACCTGTTCCAGGAGTCCAAGTGATCCTGGGGAATGACTTGTGTGGGAGAAAGGTGTTGCCGAGAGTCGTAGCGGAGACTGTGCCAGAGGAGTGCCCAGAAGGCCACGGCACGAGTGGGACACCTGAGAGTGCGAACCTGACTGATGTCCGAAGAGATGAGTCAGAAGACCGCCAAGCCATTGAAAACCCTGTCTCGGTAGTGATGAAGGCAGAGGTGGCCGACAAGGAAGACGCTGGAGAAGATGAGACAGTGTCGATTCAACCGGTAGAAGATATCGACGTAGATATAGCGTGGCTGTTTGAGGAAGGTCCAGCCCAGGAGAATGAAGTCTCGGTGAGGTCAAAAGTGAAGATGGCCCAGCCGAAGAAGAATCATGTGAAGAGATCGGACCTGAGTAGAGCCCAGACCGCTGAAATTAGGAGTCGGAAGGCGAATGCAACTGTGCTGAGTAGGAATGAGGAAGGATGTGGACATACAGAGGACGGGAGTAGAGCGTCAAGTGGTCCACGAGCACAGAGGCATATGGATAGTGGAGTTAAGTTGTTTGAGATGTCAGGAGTCGACATGTTTCACAGAAAACGTGGAGAAAAGATAGTGAAGAAAAGTGAAAGCCGAGAAAATGAGAGAAGAGACAGTATGTGTGGAGAGATGCTTACGAGCACTCTAGGAGAGGTAATGCGACATTTACGGTCGAGTGCTGTTGGATGTAGTACAGTGCCCGAAGAAACTTTTAGGGAACGAAGAAGAGTTGAAGGAGAAGAAAGGGAGCTGTATAGAGGTGAGAAGTGTGGGAAGAGGATGATGATGCAAGCATGGATGAATAGAAGAAAGCCGAGGACTCGATGGAAGTCAAACAGAATGAGGTCTCGGATAAATGAGGAGACGAAAGGGATCATCGTCGGTGAAGACGAGGGAGTGAAGTATGATGGCAGGAGACGAAAGTATAATGGCAGTAGATGGAAGTGTGAAGACGACAGAGGAGGTATAGACAGTAGACGTCTGACTCTGGACGTGAAGAGAAGACGAAGAAATGGAGGGTGGAAACAATAAGTAGAGTGGACCGATGTAGTACAGGCGTCCAAGGAGGACAGCCTAGCCAAGAGGTGCCAGAGAAGTCAGATCGTTTGTGAGAAGATCATGTTCTTGGAGAGTTGTGAGCCGGATGTGCAAGGTGCAACGAACTAATTGTAGACTCCTAAGGGAGTATATCGATTGAGGGACAAGACAGTGTGGTGGCGGATGTATTATCCCGAGCTTTGCCACTGGAATAACTCTCAAAAATAAGGGGAGGGGAGTGTTATGATCTCAGCCTGCAGGAGAAACGAGTCTCCCTCCTTGAGAGTTATTCATCAAGCCTGACCTGATTAGAAGGTCTAGCAAATATTGAGGTGATAACACATATGTAAAATAGTTGCTTGGATATGTATAACTATTTAAGATTATGGGCAATGAAGAAGAAAACAGATAAATGACTGGCTAGGAGATGTGGACATTTTGCTGGAGGCGTGAGGCTCGCTTCTGGAGGGGGCTTTGACCTCACTTGAGGCCAGACATCGCAGGGGGAAAGCCGCGCTCCGTTGAGCTCCCGCCAGAGGGGAACCCCTAATGATATATCTCGAAGAGAAGAGAAGTGTGCAGACGTACCAGCTGTGGAATCGAGCTGGGAACGTTGTGGTCTCAAGTCCGGGTCGACGAGCAGATTATTAAACAGCCCAGAGACATTATCGTGGGCCGTGGCAGCGCCCTGACCAAGCTCCGTCAGAGGGAGGAGCGCCCTCGACGAGACAATCTGTGGTAAGCACGATTTAAGCCAGTTCATAGTGATTGCTTGTAGTTGGTCGTGTGCCCAGCGACAGTAGCAACGTTTATTGATAAGTTAGACATGTTTTAATAAGGCAGAAAGCCTAAAATAAGAGAGTGGAGAGGGAGGAACACGGAGCGACGTCCGTGCCCTCTGAGCGCTGGCAGGTGACTGAGAGCGGCGAAGGCCCCCTCCCTGAGTGAGTGAGGCGGAGTGAGTGAGGACCGCCGCCGGGCGAGGTGGAGTATGGACCCGCCCAAAATGGGGCAGTCCACTCTCACTGTATGTAGAGGACAGATAGAGATTTGAGGCAAACATATTGTGTGATTATTTTTGTCTATGTGTTAAAGGGGAAACATTTTATTGGAGTGTCGATGGGTTACAGGTTTGTCTTTGGGGAAGAAGTTGCTGAGAACTTCGAAGCCAGCACAGATGAAGTAATTGATGAGACTCCAAGGTAGTGGAGGCGAGGACCTCGAGCTGTGAGGAGAAGCAGTGAAGAGGAGTGTCAAGTGCTTCTGTAGAGGTGGTGAAGCACCATAGTTGCTCGAGGAAACTTCATGGTGTAGCAGCCAGGAGAGCTGTGGAGGAACCTAGCAGAAGTGTGAAGCACCGTAGTTGCTCAAGGAAACTTCATGATAGCAGCCTGGAGGAGCTGCAGAGGATCCTGGTAGTGAAGCCCGGAGGAACCTAAGGATATTAGGGTAGTGAACTTCCAGAGGTGGAAGGGAAGTTCTGGTGGATTACTTATAGGGAGTTGATAGTGTTTGGTTGTCATTAGCGTGCAAGACGCAGTGAGAGGTGAGTGACTGTTTGCATTCTTATGTCAAGGAGTGTTTTATACTAAAGTTTAGAGTTACAGACGTAGGCTGGATGATCTACAGACGTATGCGTTCTAGGACTGATAGAGTGATCGATTGATCATTGTTGTGTATCAATGAACATTTATACTGATATATGTTATTGCATTCAAATGCTGATTTTCTTTGTACACATTGATAGATACATATATATATTCTCTTGCTGATGGTGCAACAGTGTATGTAGACTTGATCAACTTAAGGAGGTTGATAGTATCAGGTGGTGAACCAGGAGATAGGACACCACTTGATAAGCTGATGATAGAGTTCTGATGATGTTGGAGTGCAACCTGATTGTAATAGTATAGAGTATAGGATTCATTATTACTGTATGTGTGTATGTATTGTGTATGTGCTTTGTCCAGTAAATGTATCCCAATTTGCCGGTGTTTGCCCTTGTCCTAGTGAGGCTTCCCAGGAGGTAGTAAAGAAGGAGAGAGAGAGAGAAAGAACCAAGAACCACTGCTGTGGACAGGGTAGGAGGTAATACAAGTAAGTCATAGGGGATTGAGGAGATCATATCTCATAAGGAGAGAGTGGGGAGTCACAGCGGCTCAAGTGGGGTGTGCACGTGACAACGAGGCTAAGTGTTGGAGCCGCATCCCCTAAACGTGTGACAGAGGCCCTCTCCAAGAGCCAGAAGCGCCAAGGGTGATCTCCTAGTATAAGCACTCTACCGAGTTGTGGGTTGGGTTGTCCATAGAGAAGGATCAACGACATCACCAACCAACCCGCAGACTATAATCGGGGGTACTGTCTCAATGGCTTTCCGATAGTGTATGTGTGTGTGTGAGTTGGTGTGTTGGTGTATTCACCTAGTTGTATTCACCTAGTTGTGTTTGCGGGGGTTGAGCTTTGCTCTTTCGGCCCGCCTCTCAACTGTCAATCAACTGTTTTACTAACTACTTTTTTTTCCACACCACACACACACACACACCAGGAAGCAGTCTGTGACAGCTGACTAACCCCCAGGTATCTATTTACTGCTAGGTAACAGGGGCATTCAGGGTGAAATAAAATTTGCCCATTTGTTTCTGCCTCGTGCGGAAATCGAATCCGCGCCACAGAATTACGAGTCCTGCACGCTATCCACCAGGCTACGAGGCCCCGTACTCACCTAGTTGTGTTTGCGGGGGTTGAGCTCTGGCTCTTTGGTCCCGCCTCTCAACCGCCAATCAACAGGTGCACGGATTCCTGAGCCTATTGGGCTCTATCATATCTATACTTGAAACTGTGTTTGGAGTCAGCCTCCACCACATCACTTCCTAATGCATTCCATTTGTCAACCACTCTGACACTAAAAAAGTTCTTTCTAATATCTCTGTGGCTCATTTAGGCACTCAGTTTCCACCTGTGTCCTCTTGTGCGTGTGCCCCTTGTGTTAAATAGCCTGTCTTTATCTACCCTGTCAATTCCCTTCAGAATCTTGAATGTGCTGATCATGGTCCCCCCAACTCTTCTGTCTTCCAGCGAAGTGAGGTTTAATTCCCGTAGTCTCTCCTCGTAGCTCATACATCTCAGCTCGGGTACTAGTCTGGTGGCAAACCTTTAAACCTTTTCCAGTTTAGTCTTATCCTTGACTAGATATGGACTCCATGCTGGGGCTGCATACTCCAGGATTGGCCTGACATATGTGGTATACAAAGTTCGGAATGATTCTTTAAACAAGTTTTTGAATGCCGTTCGTATGTTGGCCAGCCTGGCATATGCCGCTGATGTTATCCTCTTGATATGTGCTGCAGGAGACAGGTCTGGCGTGATATCAACCCCCAAGTCTTTTTCTTTCTCTGACTCCTGAAGAATTTCCTCTCCCAGATGATACCTTGTATCTGGCCTCCTGCTCCCTACACCTATCTTCATTACATTACATTTGGTTGGGTTAAACTCTAACAACCATTTGTTTGACCATTCCTTCAGCTTGTCTAGGTCTTCTTGAAGCCACAAACAGTCCTCTTCTGTCTTAATCCTTCTCATAATTTTGGCATCGTCCGCAAACATTGAGAGAAATGAATCGATACCCTCCGGGAGATCATTTACATATATCAGAAACAAGATAGGACCGAGTACAGAGCCCTGTGGGACTCCACTGGTGACTTCACGCCAATCGGAGGTCTCACCCCTTACCGTAACTCTCTGCTTCCTATTGCTTAGGTACTCCCTTATCCACTGGAGCACCTTACCAGCTACACCTGCCTGTCTCTCCAGCTTATGTACCAGCCTCTTATGCGGTACTGTGTCAAAGGCTTTCCGACAATCCAAGAAAATGCAGTCCGCCCAGCCCTCTCTTTCTTGCTTAATCTTTGTCACCTGGTCGTAGAATTCTATTAAGCCAGTCAGGCAAGATTTACCCTCCCTGAACCCATGTTGGCGATTTGTCACGAAGTCCCTTCTCTCCAGATGTGTTACCAGGTTTTTTCTCACGATCTTCTCCATCACCTTGCATGGTATACAAGTCAAGGACACTGGCCTGTAGTTCAGTGCCTCTTGCCTGTCGCCCTTTTTGTATATTGGGACCACATTCGCCGTCCTCCATATTTCTGGTAAGTCTCCAGTGACTTACTATACACTATGGAGACCCATGTGTGTGTTTGTGTGTGTACTCACCAAGTTGTACTCACCTAGTTGTGCTTGCGGGGGCTGAGCTCTGGCTCTTTGGTCCCGCCTCTCAACCGTCAATCAACAGGTGTACAGGTTCCTGAGCCTATTGGGCTCTATCATATCTACACTTGAAACTGTGTATGGAGTCAGCCTCCACCACATTGCTTCCTGATGCATTCCATTTGTCAACCACTCTGGCACTAAAAATGTTCTTTCTAATATCTCTGTGGCTCATTTGGGCACTCAGTTTCCACCTGTGTCCCCTAGTTTCCACCTGTGTGTGTGTGTGTGTGTGTGTGTGTGTGTGTGTGTGTGTGTGTGTGTGTGTGTGTGTGTGTGTGTGTGTGTGTTGGATAGTCTTAGTAAGCGAGGGTGGCAGGTAACCTTAGATGTTCTGTGGTCAACGTGGGGGGAGGGGGTGGGAGGGTCAAACCCACTCTCCAATATCTGAGCATATGTTACGGACCTGAATCCAGCGTCCGAGCACAGAGGAGTGACGACCACGCCATCTGTGGGTCAGCTCCCGAAATCCCCTCCAAATGGACGGCGCCATCAAGTGAGGACAGGAAATACCAGCCACAAGGGCTAGTTTCCCGTCCTGAACAGCTCATAACACAGCCGCTGCTGACCTCTGGTGAGGTGGAGCTTAGACAGCAACGCCATCTATGGAGTGGATACGTCTGGCGTTTGTGTCTGAGCCAGTAAGTGACGTGCCCTAGAGTGTCCCGATTACTGATGACGTGTCTGATTACAGAGTCGACCTGGGACTGCTGTAATGAACTTTGAGGGAGTCTACCCAAGGCAGCCGACTTGTCACCAAGTGTTTGCTGCAGCAGCTGTGAGTCGCCCCCCGGATGAACACTGTGGTGTTAGCCTGCCTGTGAAGTGGCAGTTGAGGGATTGTCGTACCCGGGACTGACTGGTGGAGACGCATAACTACTGGGGTGTTGTGGTGATGAGAGTGGTCTGTGGGATCACACGAGGCTCCTGACTAGGGCTTGCTACCCTAGTATCGGTCGTGGAGTGGCCTAACCAGCGCTGCTGATTGGAACCTGCCAGCTACCGGCTGGACTTATGGTTGATGGCCTCCACGACGGTGCCCCCAGTGGAACTGTGATTTGGCTGGCCTGTGGCCAGGGTAGACTCAAGAGAATCGAAGGATTCGTCCTGAGGCCACAAGAGGACTAAGAGCTTAGCACCGTTGAGCAACGTGAACGTCCAGAGTCTTCAGAAGAAGACTACGTTATACATTATAGTGTTTATTCCTCCCCTTGTGATAATCTTTATATTATTTATGGTGACGGTGTTAATTATATTATTAAGTTTTTTCCTTTATTTCCCTTCCCCTTTTATTTTACTTGCGTTACGGATCGCATTCCTTGAAAACCACTACTAGCTTGGGGCCGGATACCCTACCTCTAACAACATCAGAGAAAGAACCCGGTTGCGACCCGAGAGGGCCATAACATAATTGGCATCCCCAGCGGGATCCGACCCCTTGTCAAGTATGTTTGACAGGGGTGGTGAAGTGGCGCAATCCCTGTAAATAATTCCCCCTGTGTGTGACTATTAGGACGTTATACATCCTGTGCGGTGCTCGGAGTGACTAAGTGCAATATTGTGCAGTGCGGTGCTCGCTGTGATTAAGCGATTAAGTGCAATATTGTGTAGTGCGGTGCTCGGTGTGATTCAGTGCAATTTTGTAGAGCGAGGTGCTCGCTGTGATTAAGTGCAATATTGTGGAGCGCGGTGCCCGGTGTAATTACGTGCTATATTGGCAAGTGCAGTGTTTGGTACGATAAAGTGCAATATTGACGTAGAACAGTGCTCGGTGCGTTAAGTGCTAAAGTGAAGCGGTGTGTTAAGTGCTAAGTGTTCCATCTGTGACAATGGCAGAAAAAGCGACCATCGACGATCTGGACGATGTTCAGGCCTTTCTGAACAGGGAGGACTGTCTTGCCAGATTAAAATATCTGGGCAAACAGAAACTCGTACTCGTGAGTGCCTACCTGGAAATCAAGATACGTGACAGTGATTCCCGCGTGGAGATCTTGTCAAAGGTTCACCGGCATTTGAAGGCCGAAGAAAAACAGGAAGGTGAGGCACCAAGTACAAAAGAAAGTGAGGAAGTAGCTTCCACTAAAAAGGAAGATAAAGGCAGTGACATTGATAGTGATGCAGGTGAGCTGAATATTAGCTTTCTTACAGTCAAAATGTGAGCCTTAGAGATAAATCGCGAGATAGAATGGAAGAAGTTAGAATTAGAACGAGAATTAAAAGATAAAGAAATGGAGATGAAAAATAAAGAAATGGAGATGAAAGATAAAGAAATGGCGATGAGGCGTTTAGAATTAGAAGAAAGGAAAGAAGAGTGAGAAAGAGAAAGAGAAAGAGAAGAACGAGACAGGCAAGAACGACGAGACAGAGAGGAAAGAGAGAGACAACATGAACTAGAAGTATTGCGGTTAGGTGGTCGGAGGCCAACAACGGAAACCAGTAGTTTCGATCCGGTAAGGAACATCAAAATGGTCCCGAAGTTCAACGAGAAGGAAGTTTCGAAGTTCTTCACAGCCTTCGAGAAAGTCGCAGCCTCTTTGGAGTGGCCAAAGGGGAATTGGGCCATCATGATACAGTCCGTCTTGACTGGGAAGGCCCAAGTCGCCTACTCCACGTTGTCCCTTGATGACTCTGGCGATTACGACAAGGTGAAGAAGGTGGTGCTCATGGCGTACCAATTGGTACCTGAGGCGTACAGGCAAAAGTTTAGAAACCTGAAGAAGACCTCGGAGCACACTTTCACCGAATTCGCCACTATAAAGGAGCGACTTTTCCAAGAATGGTGTGCCTCTCGGAAGGTGGAGACCAAAGAAGACCTCGAGCAGCTCATATTGTTAGAGGACTTCAAAGACTGTCTGTCTGGAGATCTGAAGACGTACTTAGAGGAGCAGCAGGTGGAGACCTTGAGTGCGGCAGCCACCATGGCCGAAGAGTACATCCTAACGCATAGGCCTTCTGCTAAGTATGTCCTGAGAAATTACCCACGCCGGTTTGACAAACCTCATGACGAAGAGGAGACCCCCGTCCCACAAAGCGCTAAGAAGACGCCCCCAAGTAGCCCTCGAAGGACCAGTCCTAGCAGTCCGAAACACCGGAGTCCGAGGAGGAATATGGTGTGCTGGACTTGTGGGCAGAAAGGGCATGTAGCTGCTATGTGCCGAGGCAGAAGAGGTAGCGGCCCACGTAGAGAGGTGATGTTAGTGAGCTGTGTGACACCACCAGAGGGAACCCCGTCCCTGATGACTAGTCAGGAAGAATCCAGATTGTTTTCCCCTCACGCTTCAAGCGGGTATGTATCGAGTGGTCATACTGGTAGATCTGTTGTAGTGCTCAGAGATAGTGGAGCAGCCCAGTCCCTGATCGTGAGTAGCTCGTTACCCGAGGGAGTGAGTGTGGATAGGAGACAAAAGGTTGTCCTAGTCGGGTTTCCTAGGACGCAGTATGTCGCCCCCTTAGTGCCGGTACATCTCGACTCGCCTTACTTCAGCGGCACATGTGCGTTGGCAGTAGTCGATGCCTTGCCTATAGCTGGGATTGACGTGGTACTAGCCAACGACTTGGTGACAGATTGGAGCAACAATCTTCCCAAGGTCGCGGACGAGTCAGCAGGAACAGCAAGGTCTGAGGTAACAGCAGGCAGTGGTAATGTCCAGGTACAGTCAGACCCAGAATCAGGTAATATGTTTAATTTGTCCTCTCGCCTACAGATTGACATCATTCTAGCAGAGTCTCCTGAATCGTTTCCCGACAAGAAGCATGAGGTTATGATGGCAGAAGTGACTGAGCGAGAAGAGAGGCCTCGTGTGCAAGTACCCACGGATACCAAAGAGTCTGGAGCGAAGGCGGATGTGTACTTGCGGTATGGCAAGGTACAGCGTTCATTGAACCAGCCAGAGATTCCCCAGACGTTGGAGGTATGTGAGGTATGTGTGAAGGTTCTAGAGCCCTCTTCGGTCCAAACCAGGCTAATGGATATAGCTGGCTATGGACATTTCAGGCTCATGAAACTTATCCCTGAGTTAACCAAATGTTTCTTAGCGGTATTTTGTTTTATTCTCGAGTGTGCTCTCAGTAAGGACCAGTGGACGACCCGACGGATGATGGCTCCCATGAACATCGTGAAGGGATCCCAGGGATTGGAGACGTGCACTGTGAGTAGTGCAGTCGAAGAAGGGACCTGGAAGGTGATGGTAGATACAGGAGGTACGAGATATGATATTATGAGTGACTGTTTCCGACAGGTTGACACCCCCCGCGTGATTGCTGAGCCTAGATGCAGAGTTATGCGGAACGTTGGTCGACCTGACGGTGGCAGAGCGAATGCCATCTCCGATGTACGAACAGCTCTGTTGGAACTAGGTGTGGGCCTAGTAGAGGAGTATGCTGTGAGTACAGATTTAACTGTCGCTGTGACTCTAAATAATCCGACCCCTGTATTCCAGGTTCCCATCTCCCTGAAGGACCACCAGACCGTTACCAGAAATGCCGTCTGTGATCAGCCATCATCGGTGCCACGACACAGGGAAGTGTCGAGTCGCCCTAGATCGTGTCGATATCAATCCTTACTCGAGGCACGTAAGAATATGCCCTTGCTTGACATCGCAGTGGAAGTGTGGAAGATTACGTCAGGCAAGTCATTGCCTTCCATCTTCAAGTTCCCTTTGTGCCAGGGTTTCTCCTTAGGACAGTTCTGTGGACAAGACAGCCTCGCCGCTCCAGTTTACAGTGTACGTGAGTCCATTTGGAGTTGTGTCCCCGTACTAATTTGGTTTGTGTTTCTCTTTATAGAACCCCAAACCAAATTCTTTTTGGTGGGGAGGTGTTACGGACCCGAATCCAGCGTCCGAGCACGGAGGAGTGACGACCACGCCATCTGTGGGTCAGTTCCCGAAACCCCCTCCAAATGGATGGCGCCATCAAGTGAGGACAGGAAATACCAGCCACAAGGGCTAGTTTCCCGTCCTGATCAGCTCATAACACAGCCGCTGCTGACCTGTGGTGAGGTGGAGCTTAGACAGCAACGCCATCTATGGAGTGGATACGTCTGGCGTTTGTGTCTGAGCCGGTAAGTGACGTGCCCTAGAGTGTCCCGATTACTGATGACGTGTCTGATTACAGAGTCGACCTGGCACTGCTGTAATGAACGTTGTGGGAGTCTACCCAAGGCAGCCGACTTGTCTCCAAGTGTTTGCTGCAGCAGCTGTGAGTCGCCCCCCCCCCCCCCGGATGAACACTGTGGTGTTAGCCTGCCTGTGAAGTGGCAGTTGAGGGATTGTCGTACCCGGGACTGACTGGTGGAGACGCTTAACCACTGGGGTGTTGTGGTGAGGAGAGTGGTCTGTGGGATCACACGAGGCTCCTGACTAGGGCTTGCTACCCTAGTATCGGTCGTGGAGTGGCCTAACCAGCGCTGCTGATTGGAACCTGCCAGCTACCGGCTGGACTTGTGGTTGATGGCCTCCACGACGGTGCCCCCAGTGGAACTGTGATTTGGCTGGCCTGTGGCCAGGGTAGACTCTAGAGAATCGAAGGATTCGTCGTGAGGCCACAAGAGGACTAAGAGCTTAGCACCGTTGAGCACCGTGAACGTCCAGAGTCTTCAGAAGAAGACTACGTTATACATTATAGTGTTTATTCCTCCCCTTGTGATAATCTTTATATTATTTATGGTGACGGTGTTAATTATATTATTAAGTTTTTGCCTTTATTTCCCTTCCCCTTTTATTTTACTTGCGTTACGGATCGCATCCCTTGAAAGCCACTACTAGCTTGGGGCCGGATACCCTACCTCTAACAACATCAGAGAAAGAACCCGGTTGCGACCCGAGAGGGCCGTAACAGCATAATACCAGCAGACTCCACAACACTTCCCCAGCCTCCAGCTGATGCTTGTAGATGCCTCATCTAACCTCACTCATGTCACACATTAACCTACAGTTCCTGTGATATTTAAACTCCTCATCACAGTGGCGTCTCACCAATATAAACTGTATTGGATTTTGTCCCGAAATAGCTATATGCTGACTGGACGTGTATGTATGTATGTATGTATGTATGTATGTATGTATGTATGTATGTATGTATGTATGTATGTATGTATGCATGAATGTATGTATGTATGCATGTGAGTATGTATTCCCTATCACGTAAAAGACTGCCCCTCTGTCATCCAGTTTAAGAGAAAAACAACTAAGTACTACATAATCAACTCCTTGTAACCTACCTTGCCTCCTAAATGTCAACATATGTCAGTTCAATTCATGCTGTTGATCTCAATTATTCTTAAGTCTTAGTTTTTAAGTTTTTCCCCATATCCAACCCAAAACGTTGTGCGTATTGGTGGCTTTAGGCATAGTATATGCTCGTTCTATCTTGAAATCCAACATTCTACCTGTAACTCCCATCCACTCCCAACATCACTCCCAACACCACAACCAATCCTAATACCAACACCCCGTGGGAAGCAGTGGAATTTATATCTATCCTTGAGCTATAGTTGACCCCATACCACAACCCATGATCTATAGTTGACCCAATACCCCAGCCCGTGAGTAGTAGTGGACCTCACACCCATCTTGTAGGTGGTAATGGACCCCATACCCATCCTGTGGGCGGTAGTGGACCCAATATACTCATCTTGTTGGTGGTAGTAGACCCCATGCCCATCCTGTGGGCCTTAATGGACCCCATACCAATCCTGTGGGCTGCATTGGACCCCCATACCCATCCTGTGGGTGGTGGTGGACCCCATGCCCATCCTGTGGGCGGTAATGGACCCCATACCCATCCTGGGGGCGGAAGTGGACCTCATACCTATCCTGTGGTTGGTAGTGACCCCATAGCCATCCTGTAGGCAGTAGTGGACCCCTTACCCATCCTGTAGGCGGCAGAGGACCATATACCCATACTGTGGGCGGTAGGGGATCCCATATCCATCCTGTGGGCGGTAGTGGACCTCATATTAATGCTAGACATATTACCCTGGGAGACAGTACTAACAACGATAATGGATGCATATTTATCAAATATATTTATGACAACTGTGTATACCACGGATACCCAAACTCATTTATTTGAAGGGAGACTCGATTATGTAATGGGTAGAAACTTTGTGAAAGACAAAATGGAATGCTAGTTGATAAATCACTTGGTTCGTGATCACTGTGCAGTTTCTGCTTTCTATGAGGTACAGTATGATGTACCTCATAGACATTCTCCAGAGACGTAAAATGAATATCCCATATGATTTACATAACCACTTTATTAACTGTATTTCAAAATTGTATCAATATTACACAATAACGAATGTACAAGCCTTCTTCAGAGACTTCATTGATACAATTACTACCTACTACGACACATGGGTGTGTGTGTTGGGGAACAAGGCGTAAGCCTAGCAGAAGTGGACAACACCTACCACCACACAAGTAGGTCCTCGATCCCATATTTGAGCAGAACATGAAAGAGTAAAACAGCTTGGAGATACATACAAACGAACCAAAGCACAAGTTGACTTGCATGCATTTCTTGTCGCAAATAGAGAGGTGAGAGACATGAGCAATGTTATACGTAATGAACATTGGGAAGAGTTCCTACAAAGTATAAATGAGCAAACAACACTTGCTGAAGTTTGGGAAAAGAAACGAAAAATCTCTAGAAGCAACCCAACCAAAACCACTGCACCACAACCCATTAGAACAAGCAAGCATTCTCCTTGATCAATGGGCACTAACATCAGGTAACAACTCACTCCCAATTAACATACAGAACAAACTTAATGACACACGCCTCAACAGACAACGAACCATCAATCTTGCCGGTACAGCTATCGACGTGTCGGATGAGGTGTTCGCCTAGCTCTGGGCGGAGGTGGACGTGTCCCCTGTGAGCTTCTGGTTTGCTGACCCGTGGTAGTTTGTGTGTGTGAGCGGTCCCTTGGGGTCGTGGCGGCTGGAGGGATGGCGGCCCCCCTCCCCCCTGTGAAGCGGAGGGATACCATTGGCAAAGAATTTACTGGCCCAGCGTCTTACCCAGCAGTTGAGATGGTGATAATTGACATGTTGCAGGTGGATGTGGCGTCTGTGTGCGGCGTTCAACTTGTATCCGGGCATCGAGCTGTTGTGAAATTCTGCTCTACGGCTGTGTATCGTGACTTTGTGGACCGCTATGACAGGAGATTTACTCTGCCTGAGGGTGGTGGTTCGGTGGAAGTGTCGGACAGGTGCAGTGAGAATACCTATGTGGCCGTTCATGATGCTCCCTTTGAGTTCCCTGACTCTCTTCTCCAGCGTCATTTTATCCGGTATGGGCGGGTCTTGAGTGTCCGGATGAATGCAGTCTCCTCCGGGCGGTGGAAGGGTTTCCCGAATGGGACCCGCACTGTGGTACTGCGCTTGAAGGACTCCATCTCTTCGTCTCTCCAGCTTCTGGGCTTTATGGTACGCGTATTCTATGGGGGTTAGCCCCGGACTTGTTTCCGGTGCGGTCTCTCGGGCCATCAGGCTGCAGGATGTGATGCGAGCCGGGTCGGGCCTGTGAACCTCTTCAGGGAGGAGGACTTTTCCCCGTTGGCGGTCCCGGACCTGTCGGAAGGTGCTGCTGTGGTGAGTGATACTTCCCAGTCGTTTGGTGCCCCGTTGTCGGTCTCTAATGCCGGCCTCGATGTGGCTGTGGGTGTCGGAGTGGAAGTTCGTGCATCCCCGGCTCCCGCACCTCAGCCTCTCCTGCCTGCCTCGTCTCCAGTCGAGTCTCCAGTTGTGTCTCCTGTGGTGTGTGGTCTCGTGACTCCGGACGCCGAGGCTGCGCCTCGGCCTATACTGTCTCCGGCACCTGTGCCTTCGGCCCGTGTCGACGTGCACACTGTGATGTCTCCTGCGGTGTGTGGTCCTGTTCCCAGGGTTGTTGAGGCTGCGATGTTGAGTGATCGTGCGCTGCGGGAAGTTGCGCGAACGACCAGCGGTTCAGCTACGGTGCTTCCTGGCGGGGGTGATAGTTCCGACGATCTGTGATCTATGTCCAAGCGTTCGTGGCGAGCTTTGAGTCTGTCTCCGCCTCGTGATGAGGCCTGGGCCGACGTCAGGGATTTTGAGGACTCCGGGAGTTCGTCTTCTGTGGATGGTGATGTGTGCGACTCTGTTGGAGTACCTGAGGCTTCTGTGGGTCGTGTTGCAGCGGTGATGGGTCCTGTGGTGGGATTGTCGCCTGGCCCTGGTTCATTGTCTTCTCCAGCTGCCTCTGCGTCACCGGTTGCTGGTTCCCCGAGTTGGAGGTTGTGGCACCGGCCGAGATTGCGGGAGAGGGAGGGGACTTGGTGCTGGTTCTTAAAAATGCTTCTGTTCCGTCGGCCTCCGTGCCTCTGGCGTCTATGTCTGTGCCTTCCGCGCTTTTGCCCTCTGCTCAGCAGTCCTTTGTTGCTCCGTCCCTGTGGTGTCGGCCCCTGCACCATCGCCCTCTGTGATTGCTTCCCCTGCGACTCCGCCCGCTGTGTTGCTGGCCTGTGTCCGGCCGATTCCTGTGCTTCATTCCCGTGTGGTTCCACCGTCTGTATCAAAGCGCTCTGTCCGGCCTCTTCCCGTGCCTACCGCCCCCCGTGGTGGAGGGCGCTGAGCTGGATGTTTCTGACTTCATGCATCGACCGCGAGGATCACGTAGTCACGTTAACGCGCCTATGGAATTGTGGGCTCAGTGGGATGCCTACAGGAAGAAGTACTCGCATCGTTTCTATCCGGATAAATATGAAGATGATTAACTGTGTGTGTGTGGTTCTTGCTTTGTGTTGCTATATTTATTTGTTAGTTTTGATGAGCTATGTGATACGGGTTATTTTTTTTTCCTGTTTTCTTACCTAGTTATTGCTGGGTTATAATGCTCGTGTTTTTTCTTTTTTGACTGTATTTCATTGTTACCTATGTTTAAGTTTCCATTTTGTGTTTTGTATGAATTTTGTTTGTGTGTTTTCCTGTTCTACTGTTTGTCGGTGTGTTTCTGCTTTGTACATGTGAATGATGCTGCTGATGTTTTTCTGTTTTGTTGTATTTGTGTTTCCCAAATAAAAAGAAAAAAAAAGACATGTCGGATGAAGTAACTGAATGGGAACTAAATCATTCACTAAAAATGAGGCAAATCAACTGCTTCTGGAGAGGACGGTATTTCTTACAGTTTACTGAGATTATTCTCACAAGTACTACGTAATCCACTTTCACTGTTATACAGAATGAGTTTAAGTGAAAGAGACCTGATGTTTGGACAAAGTGTCATTGTTCCTATCCCAAACCACACTCAGATAATTATAGACTCATATCTCTAACATCGTGTGTTTGTAAAGTGCTTTAACGCATTGTCCTTAACCTACTCATGTATCCTATTCAGGGGGCACCTGTTACCCCAACTGTTTGGATTTATTCCTGGGCTCAGTACACAACACTATTTTGCTGAGTACTTTGCTCATATTGAAGCTTCCCCTCAAGCCGTCTTCATCGACCTAGCAGCAGCCTTTGACACAGCAAACAGGGAAATCATACTAGAACTGCTTGTTGAGCTAGGAATACAAGGAACATTACTGAAATGGTTAAAGGGCTACTTGTCTAATCGAACAGCATAAGTTTTGTTTAATGGTATTAAAAGCACAGAGAGTTCAAAAACCCTTTGCACTGGGAACTCCACAAGAAGGGGTCCTCAGCCCCTTGTCATTCAACATTCTGAAAAATCAGTCGGATGTTCAAAAAATCAAATCAAATTTAAAAAAATTTAAATTTAAAAAAATTAAAAAAAATCAAATTTAAAAAAAAAGCATTTTCAGCATACTTTTTTTTATTTGTAGTATTTAAACAATGAATTGCAGTGCAGGTAGATGATTTACATGAGGGATGCTTGAACTGGGAAGAAACAGTAGGTTGCACCTCCCCCCCCCCCCCCTCAAAAAAAAATGCAATTAAAAATATGAGGTGTGCTAGGTCTGATGGATGGGACACTTTCCAGATAAAATTTTATTAAAACATTTCTGACTTCAATTTAATCCCTAACAGAACCAGTGGTCCCATCTTCGGGATCGACATGATGCGGATGGCAGGACGGTGCTGCAGGCCTGGCTTCCCTGTATGTCACACTGATCTTGACCTGCCTTCTCTGCACCCACCAATAGGTTCTAGACACAAATCGGTCATGCACACAAAACACAGTGTATGATAATGTGAAATAGGAAATTCGAAAACTATTTCAGCGTGCCCGAAAAATCAGTCTACAGAAAATCTAATTTTTGAAAGAAAGCATTTTCAGCAAACTTTTTTATTTGTAGTATTTAAACAATGAATTACAGTACAATAACGTTTTAGTTTAAGAATAATTTATGTTTAGGACATTTGCCAGTTTACATATAGGCTATTACTGAGACCATAATATGCTTTCAGATCATCACAACTATCTATTTAACTATCTAGGTGGTTTGAAGAGGGTTGTGGTTTCTGTGGGGGATTTTTTCTTCACTATTGAATATATAATATTTAAGTAAATATTTAATTCGGAATAATGTTAGAGAAGTTGACTGTCAAAACTTCTATGTAAAGTGGAGTGATTCCCTTACACATCTTTTGGGAAGGTAAATTCTAGAATGTTATTCTACTAAAACATAGAAATAGCATTTCATATATTAATCAAAAAACAGTTGTAAAATGGATTACTAAGGTGTGCTGCGACACCTTAATGTGTATACCTGTTTCGGTTTTTTCACCTTAATTCTCGTGCTACGTCGTCGGTTTGGTATCAATGTGTTCGCATTTGCATTCCATTCAGGGATGTATGCATATAAGATCCAAAAGCCCGGCGTGACTCCCCCGCAGCAAAGCCTAAAGTCGGCCAACCGTTACCAGTGAACAAGCACCAATTGGCAAACCGGCAACCTAATGAGCACACTCGTTCACTTTGAAAACATCAACTTTCATGTTACGTCTTTCATTTTGGTATAAATTTGTTCCCAATATAAAGGCGCGTATTTTAAATTTAGTCCCATAATAATAGTACAATAAATGAATTTTAACAAATATTTTAAATTTTGGACCACAAAAGTATTTATAATCTTTCCTGTGTTTTGACCTCAATTGTTACGCTAGATCGTCATTGTAGTACTAAATTGTATGCAATCTACAGGCGCTCATTTTGAAACCCCTCCCACATTGATCGGATACAATTTATATTTTTAACAAATATTTTAAAATAATGGTACGAGTCGACCGCTATATATAGAACTCAAGAGAAAAATTTTGGACTCTAGTGCGAGTCGAGCGAAAGCGATAGTGCAACTAAATTCAAACATAAAAGCTTAGCTGCCAAAGATGAATGAAGAACATCCGACAGCTCTACGACTCGAAAAATCCTGTCAATGCCTGATATCTCGGGCGATACATGATTCTACGAAGCGAAGTACGCTTCCCATGTAGTTAGCTCCAATCTGAAAAATCAATATCAAGTAATTTCCACCTGAGAGTGTATATTTACACACATACTCATGAATTTAGAGCTGGTAGAACATAATAATTGCACTCACGGGGTTATTTTGATGGTCATGCGTCTAGACGACAAGGCACCCTATATAATATATAAATTGAGGGCACCAACTATACACAACAGGTTACTTAGCCTTACCGGACACAGTGTCTAGAATAAGATGCAGCTGTCGAATCAGTCTGAAGTCTGATAATGCACGGATGCTCCAATTATAAGATGATAATAACACTAGCTCTCAGGACACTCTCCCAAATATGGCTGCTCTTTTCTAAGTCTCTCTCGCAAGTGTCTCGTGTGCCACCTAGCGCCAGAACTTGGAAACTTGGATAATAATTTGAAATATTTCACTCTAATTTCCTAATCGACGGAAACATTGCCGACATCATTTAACGCCCTTATGACGTACTTTAGGTAACAGCTGATTATTTCTTGCTGTGTGTATCTTTTAACCTAAATGGCGTTAGATGAAATACTTATATTCGTAGATGAATTTTAGTTCATTACTTAGTTTACTGGATCAGCTGATTTCAGCTATGGAAAACTCTTTCCAATAAACAGCTATGTAATTTGCTAAATGGAACTAAATCAATTGCCAATCTATATTCCTTAATAAATTCTACAAGGCTAGACTGGGTTGTTACGAACCCGGATCCAGCGTCCGAGCCGGGAGCAGTGACAACCACGCCATCTGTGGGTCAGCTCCCGAAACCCCCGCCAAACGGACGACGACACCTGGTGAGGACAGCGTGTACTGGCCTCGAGGACCAGTTTCCAGTCTGGTTCAGCGCTCAACACCGCCGCTCCTGACCTCTGGTGAGGTGGTGCTCCGACGACAGCGCCATCTATGGACTGGATACGTCAGGTGTTTGCGCCCGCCACCGTGAGTGAGGAGTATTAGTGTCCCGGTTATTAATGACGTGTCTGCTTACAGAGCCGACCTGGGACCACTGTGTTGAAGGTGGAGTCAGTCTACCCGAGGCAGCCAGTCTCCATACTGTGAAGTTTGCTGCAGCTGTTGTGACGTCGTCCCCCCGGAAGAACACTGTGGTGTGTTACCCTGCCATTGGAGTGGCAGTGAAAGGATTTACCCGGGACCGACTGTTGGAGACGATAATCCACTGGGGTATTGAGGACAGGAGGGTGATTTGTGATATCACACGAGACTCCTGTCTAGGGCGTACCCCTTTTATCGTTCGTGGAGTGGCCGTACCAGCCTTGGTGGCTCAGTACCTGCCAGCAGTCCTGCTGGACGTGTGGTTGACGGCCTCCACGACGGTGCCCCCAGTGGACCTGTGTTTTGGCTGACCTGTGGCCAGGGTAGGCTCGGCATTCTCAGAAGACACGTCTTGAGGCCACGAAGAAAGCACCGCGGACTCAGCACCTAGCTTCTTGATAAAGAGTCTTCAGCAGAAGACTAGTTTGTGCATGATCCCCTTTGTAAAGTGTTAATACCCCTCCCCCTTGTGTACTCTTTTATTTTATATATTTAAATGGTGATGGTGAACATTATAATATTAAGTTCTTAACTTTCTTTCCCTACTCCCTTTTAAGTTACTTGCGTCACGGATCTCATCCCTTGATAGCCACTACTGGCTTGGGAACGGATACATATATCTTCCTCTAACAACATCAGAGCAAGAACCCCGTTGCGTCCCGAGAGGGCCGTAACATGGGTTTAGTCTGATTTATGGACAAATGAAATTTATTCTCGTGAGCTGGATGGCTGACGCAACCATAGCCTTGAATTCTAGGAAATATTTGGCAGTACTACGCCTCAGATTAATAAGAATTAATATTGCTACGCCACTGGTTAGTAATATTAGTAAATTAAATGTCTTAGTACAATAAAATTATAATATTGGACTAGGGTTTAGCATTTGGGTTTTGGAAATTTCTAACATAGCTCCGGGAGCGAGAAAACAAGGGTCGCAGTTCATGATTTAGTACTGACGTACCTAATACTCTCCCTCCAGGTTATAAATTCATTACATATTAGTAAGTTAGTAGGTTAGTACATACATACGGATGTTCCGTATCTGTGAAACAGATATGAAACTAAGTCATTAATCTGTTATCATGGGAACAACATCAATTGAAACATTTAAAGTATTAATTATAGTAATCTAAGATCAAGAAATCTTTAAGATCTACAGCAAAATCAATGACTAGGGTCGCAATGACTAGTAATGATTAGTTATTTGGTCACAGAATTGTTCTTGTAGACTCGTGAAATCATCTCAACATCAGACTACAATCATATCTTTTTGAGGATATCTCGAGATGAATTCAGAGCTTAGAGTCCCCGCGGCCCGGTCATCGACCAGGCCTCCTTTTTGTTACACCCCCCTAAAGGAAGCAGCCCGTAGCAGCTGTCTAACTCTCAAGTTCCTATTTACTGCTAGTTAACAGGGGCATCAGGGTGAAAGAAACATTTTGCCCATTTGTCTTCGCCTCCACTGGGGATCGAACCCGGAACCTCAGGACTACGAATCCGATACGCTGTCCACCCAGCTGTCAGGCGCCTTATCAGGTTACTTATATCGGCTGGGTGGACTGATCATCTGATAAATCATCTGCATTTATACAGAGTGAAAATACTGTTTAAATTTTAATTTACATTGTTGCACTGCAATCCATGATGTACAAGTGCTAGTATGTGTAGAGTTACTTCCTTCTGGAACTTGGGGTAAATTTAAATCTGAAGAACTGTCATGTTCTGCTAATTCCAGAGGAACTAATTTCTCTAAAGTTTTTAGGGTGGTCGTGCCTCGACACTGGACCCTAACAATTCTTAGTATTCCTTGGTGATCTGGGTGGACAGCAACAATTTTCCTTATATGCCACTCTGACCTTGGCCCATCACTATCAACTAAAACAAGATCACCTGGTTTTAAACCTTATTTTATTATAGGGGCTCGTAGCTTCATAATGGTATTCTCTCAGAGCAGTTAGATACTCAAGAGTCCACACTTCATTCCACCTGCCTATCACTTTGGAAAGATGTTTATAACTTTCCACCAAGTCGTTCCTTCCGACACATGCGGTGTCTTCCGATCCTTATTTTCTAGAGATATTAGAGGACTAAGGAGATTGCGATGTATAAGGTGAGAGGGACTCAGTGGTTGTCTTTGTGAGAAATCATATGAAAGATAGGTTAGGGGGTCTGTTGTTGACTCATGACTTTATTTCTGTGACAATGGTTTAAAGCTCTGTAAGGCAATATTTTTGGCGATGCAGGGTTTTCCTTAAGCATCGTTTCACAGTGCTTACCATTCGTTCGTAAAATCCTCCTTGCCACGTTGCTCTGGGAGGTATCAATTTCCAGTGGCATTGTCTTAGTTTTAAGACAGCACGTTCCTCTGGATGGTTCCATATCTTCCTTAGGCAGGCTTCTCCTGCCACAAAATTGGATCCGTTATCCGATATCATGAATTTGGGGCAGGATCGACGTGCCATAAACATTCGAAAGGCTTGTAGGAAGGCTTCTGCACTCATGTCAGAAGTAACTTCTAAGTGTACATTTCTTGTAGTTGCACACGTAAAGAGACATATATAGGCTTTCACCGGAATTTTGTCCAGAGTGCCTGTTAAAATAAGGGCTCCTGTGTAATTTACCCTAGTGGTCTCAAAGGGACGAAAATGTATGTTACGGTATAGCCACCTTCATTGGAGTATGGAGTGTGGCGATTTCGGCGCCATCTATGGGTCGGCACCTCAGGTCCCCTGATATTGGACGCTACATGGACAACGCCATCTATTGGTGGTGGCATGACAGTGACAAATGGCTCTGGCTTCCTGCCCTAGTTAGCAAGAGAGGTCGACGTGGATGACCTCTGGTGGGTTGCATGGCACGATCAGTACCATCTAGGGTGTTCTACGAGTATAATGTTAACTCCCAGGTGAATGAGTGTTATCTCATGGTTTCCCCAGTGTACCGTCCATCTAATTGATGACGTTTTATGTCCACAGAGGTTACGTGTGGAACTGATTGTACTGAGGAAGGCAGTTTACCATGGGTAGTCCACGAACTCTTAGCCTGGTCTTGCAAGAATATTGATTTAGCCGCAGTCGATCTCTGCAGTGTGTTAGCTGCTAATATACACAGTGTTGGTATAGATCGGCGTACCTGGGGATTGGCTTGAAAGAGTTGCGGACGACGGTGAGGTGCCTATTGTGAAGTGCACCTAGCAAATTGCTAGAGGCTTCTGCCAGGGTGTTCGCTATCCCTGTATATGGTTGTTTGAGAGCCCTGTCAGCGTGTTGCTGAAGTCCTCTGCCAGTGAGTAGCTGGAGAGCGGAAGTGGGGCGTAGGTACCTCGTGATACTGTGTCGGTGGACTGGCCCACATGAAAGGTGAATTCACCAGTACTAGTCTAATTGTGCTTGCGAGGGTTGAGCTGTGGATCTTTGGTCTCGCCTCCCAACTGTCAATCGACTAATGTACAGGTTCCCCAGTCTATAAGGCATTTTCATATCTACACTTGAAGCTATGTACAGTCAGCCTCCACCACATCACTTCCTAATGCATGCCATTTGTCTACTACTCTGACACTGAAGAATGTATTTTGAACGTCTCTATGGCTCATTTGGGCACTCAATTTCCACCTGTGTCCCCTAGTTTGTTACTTGTGGTAAATACCCTGTCTTTACCCTATCAATTCATCGGAGAATCTTGTATGTCGTGATCACGTCCCCTCTAACTCTTGTCTCCCAGTGACGTGAAGCTTAATTCTCGTAGTCTCTCCTTGCAGGTCTTACCAGTCATTTCTAAGTACTTGTTTGGTGGCACCCCTTTGAACCTTTTCCAGTTAATATTATGCTTGACCAGATATGGACTCCATGCTGGAGCCACATACTCCAGGATTGGTCTGACATATGTGGATAACAAAGTGTAAGGAATCTTTCAGAACAAGTTTCTAAAGGTCGTTCTTATGTTAACAACCTGGCATGTGCCACTAGTGTTATTGTCTTGATTTGAGCTTCAGGGGACAGGTCAGGCGTGTTATCAACCCCTAGGTCTCTCTCCCTGACTCTTGAAGTATTTCATCTCCCGAATGATACCTGGTATCTGGTCTCTTGCTCCCTACATCTATCTTCATTACATTGCATTTGCTTGGGTTATAACAACCATTTGTTCGACCATTCCTTCAGCTTGTCCAGGTCTTCTTGAAGCCTCAAGATGTCCAGTGTTTGTCAATACGTGTGGACAAGGTACTGGACGGTGAAAATACTGGAGTTAGCGAACAATGGAAACACATTTGTGTCCTGCGTGAAAGTGATAATACTGTACCACTAAGTATACAACTGTATCATTACTACTGTATATAAGAGTAGAAATTTTATATATTTATTTACGGTGAAGGTGAATATACTGGTGAGGGAAAGCGTGAATTGTTTATCCACCCCCTTTTCTTTATTGCCCTATACAGCTAATTCTTGAAAGCATACTACCGACTTGGGGTCAGATATACTAAAAAGAGGTTCATAAAGAACCCAGTTACTTGTCCTAAGTGGCTGTAATAGTGTACGACTCGTTCTTTTAGGTAATGGTAGAGGTCCTGGATAAGGACACCCCCGAGCGTTATATTTCCAGTAGATCAC
The DNA here is from genome assembly GCF_040958095.1 of Procambarus clarkii. Lineage (NCBI taxonomy): Eukaryota > Metazoa > Arthropoda > Malacostraca > Decapoda > Cambaridae > Procambarus > Procambarus clarkii. Next base: position 12,967,797 of record NC_091202.1, on the reverse strand, counting down.
ACAAGATTTAATTATAGATTTGACAGTTTGACGACCCTGGGAAGCCAAAACTTCTGTCCTAAATCAGTGTGTTTAACACTATTCCCATGTAAGGTGCCATATTCGTGACAATGTAATACTATTAGTTTGGCTAATGATTTGGTGACGAGGAAGCATAGGATTCTTTACTTCTAAATCGACTTCTACACATAGCAGAACGTCCTCCACATAGTAAAATGTTATGATTGTCAGTCAAACTATATGCCTAAAGATCTCCCCAATTTGTCAGGGAGCTACTCATAATTTCTCCCATAGGTTTCCGTCTGAACTTGTTTAACCTAATATTTAACTGGACTAGGAAATTAGTATTTGAGTCCTATCTTATTTAGAAATCCAAACACTATTTGGGAAATCCCTAGTAATTTACTTAAAGTAGAATAATGATTAGAATCAATAGCTAAAGATCGAGGGGGTTCTGGGTCCTCGGTGGGAATAATGATATGGGTCACTATGACTTGTGGGTCTTGTTTACGCCACTGACCCATTACTGGGGTCCTTTAAATCACATCTCGGTTTTAACAAATTGCCTTAAGGTTAATCCTCTTGAGATAGTCGGCTGGGTTATCCTTGGTTGGGACATGTCTCAATTTATATTCAGTTGACAACTCTCTAATTTCCCTAACTCTGTTACTGACGTAGGGAGTTTTGTTATTATTGTTTACCCATTGTAGGATTGCCTCATTATCTGACCACACTATCTCAGATAAGTGAATATTATTGTCTTGGTCAGGTAATAAGCCAATCAGACTCCTACCAACGAAGCCGCTAACTCCATTTGTGGTAATGACCTCTTCTTGAGTGGGGGCCACTCTGGCTTTAGAAGTAATATTAATTGCTGTGTTTACTATGTAGGCTACTGTGCCATATGCTTTGAGGCATCGCAAAACACATGAAAATTGGTGGGTTGTTTTAGTCCTCTGGCTTTACGTGGAAATTTGAGAGTATAGCAGTAAAATAGGTACCTGGGTGTTAGTCAGCTGTCATGGGCTGCTTCCTGGGGGTGGAAGCCTGGTCGAGGACCGGGCCGCGGGGACACTAAAAAGCCCCGAAATCATCTCGAGATAACCTCAAGAAGTTACTGAGAACATTTAAATCTGCTGCTATTTGTCTAGTAAGTCACTAGGCAACGGATTGTCCCAACCCATTTTTGTTTGCCAGCTCTCGTATATGAGGAGTTTGCCGTTATTTAAAATGGGGCTAATTAAGCCGAAAGGGTCAAATGGTTTACTGACTAGGGATAATAATTTCCTCGTGTTAAGGGAGAGTTAGTTTCCACTGATTTACTATTTAGCTCATCAGCAAAAGTATTCCACTCTATGCCAAGAATTTTAAACTGTGAGGTACTTGTACCATGGCAATTCATTTTCCATTATCTGATGTAATTATCATTCAAAGCTCACGACTGTAGAGGCATATTAGCTCCCAGTAATTTGCGATTAGCCACATAATAGATTTAAATTTTTTACTTGTAGTTCCCTGGAAATTATCTACATGAAAATTCTTGCTAATTTCTGTCTTGTGAGGACTATTAGATTTCTTCAAATGTGTATCTAATGTTGCTTGAAGCAGAAACGGTGAAGAGGTAGCCCCAAATAAGACTGATGCAAATCTATAAGTTATGATTTCAATATTAGGATCATTAGGATCCTTTATCTAGAGGAACTTTGAGAAATTAAGGTCGTCTTCTTGTAGACCTACTCTATGGAAAGCCTTATCTTGAGGTTATATCTTCAGATGATTTGAGGGTTTAGCATCCCCGTGGCCCGGTCCTCGACCAGGCCTCCTATTTGTTACACACCCCCAGGAAGCAGCCTATAGTAGCTGTCTAACAGGTACATATTTACTGCTAGGGAACAGCTGCATCAGGGTTAAAGAAACTTTTTGCCTGTGTGTGTCTGTCTCCTCCGGGGATCGAACCCGGAAACTCAGGACTATGAACCTGAAGTGCTGCCCACTCAGCTGTCGGGCGCCTTATCAGGTTACTTATATCGGCCGCATAGGCGTAGGTTCCTAGATGAAACCATAATAATACGTCTTTGAGTCAGACTCCGGCCAGTTTGTAGGGCGAATCGTTGAGCGAGACTGCTTTCACCTTGGCACTACAGTTAAATAAAATTTTAATGGGTGTAGCAATGGAATCTTTCAAGATGGCGTGGTGAGGCAAGAAATGTCCCCCCTTAGTTATCATGTTCAACAGCTTTAATAAACTTGTCTAGTTGTTGTTGTATCAAGTTGATAGTTGTAATTTGTCAGGTTCCTTGTTCAATCTAGCTACCTGTGATTTCAACTGACTTAATGCCATGAATTGATTTACTGGTAATTGTGGATGGTTTAATTTCCATGGAAATTTAACCCAGTATGGATTATCTCTATAAATAACAGTTAAGACATTTTTGATAAGTCAGTGTCGTCTGGACTTCGTTGCTCAGGGGCAACGCCTAAAATATCTGATCCCATAATTTATATACAGGGGGATCAGAGGTATCTTCAGCTATGTCTCTGAATTGGAGTGATGACTGTTCCTAGCCTAGTCATGCAACCATAATTGAGTTAATTTGTTGATTATTCATTGGTGTAGAAATTTTCTGAGGTAGCACCGGTCCAGTAAGCAATTTGCCTCCGGCTGATAGCAACAAATTCATTCGCTGTTGCTTGGTGCATCCAGTGATAAATTTATAATAATAATCTGCCCCTACAACTATACCAACATCTGTGAGGCGGTCAGAATATACTTTGAAATCTACCAACTTAACCCCTTTTCTCTTGATAAGTTTGGCTGTATCCCCTAGACCATGAACATATAGGTCAGATGGAATTTTGTCTACAATAATAGCCTGTACTGAGCTGGCATAGCCTCCTAGGCATACCAAAACTCTCACAAACTTCAACTGATCAGCCAGTTGTTGTGTAATGAATGTTTTCCGAGAACCTTTGTCAAAATGACCACGTGTGGTGATCAAGGATTTTTTTAACGGCAGCAGAGCTGTAAGTAGTATAATATATATCACTTTCGCCCAGCAGTGGCGCCGGACAATGTCACCAAGTTTTCACTTTTTTCCGCATGGGTGACACCGGCTGGAGTCTCGAGAAAAAATATTTATATAAATTCCAATTTCTATCCGATCTACTTTGGGATAGTTTACAAATGTTCGCCATGAAACTTACATTTTCTCTAATAGCAGAAGAGCTTATTTGGGAGAACGGCATAGCAGTGAATAATCATGGTAAAACAATTGTATTATTGACACGACGAGTATACATAGTTTTATAGCCGACGTAGATTTTTTTTTTTGTTGCCGGTCGAACGCATCCTTGTGTGACGTTTTATACTTATGTTCTTCTAGCACATTCTATTTCGAACACATTGGTACAAAAATGAAATGCGTACATAGAAAATTAACGCCAGGACAGTGACAAGAGTATAAACTTTTAAATGTTGCTGCGCGATCGCCCGAAACGACAAGCCTACTTGGGGAAAAGTTTTTTTTTTTTTTCCATTCGCTGGAGTGTGAAAGTGATATTATATATATTATCTTACTTGGTAGAAAGTACATTTACTTCTTGATGCATTTTGCAATATAGGACAATGGTGAATGTACTTGGTTCCACTTGAGGTTTTGAGGACCTCATTCGTGTTTCTCCACAGTGTAGAATGATGTTGGCCCTTATGGCACTTGTTGCACACATGCAGGATAACTGTGAAATTGCTATGATCATGTGATCCCATTGGGCATGGTGCCCTCCGCTGCTCCAGGACTGTCTCTCTGTTCTTTGTGTGGTGGCGAAGGTCACTCTAAGTCGGAGTGCACTTCTCCCCAGGCTCGTTGCCTCAACTGCGGTGAGGCCCATCCTACCTTCTCCCGTGCGCGTGTCCATTACAAGCTTGAGGCAGCCGTCCTCAACTTGAAGCACCGGGAGCGTTTATCTTTTCCTGAGGCGAGACGCCAGGTTTGCCGGCTCCCGCCTTATGCTCATGTCTCTTATGCTCGCGTGTTACGCTCTTCCTCTCCTCGTCCTTCCCACCTTCCTCAGACTCGCAACCGTTTCCGGGCCTTGGACCCTGATACGCCCACTGCCTCCTCCTCTGTTCCTTTGGGTTCTCTCCCGAAGGATCCACCTCCTGGTCCTCTGTCTGGGTGTTCGCCTTTTTCTACCCGGTCTGTGTTGTTTCCTGTGTCTTCTTCGTCTCCTTCCGTTCCTCCTTCCCATCCTTACCCTCCGTCTCTTGACTCTTCCCGCCGCCTGTCGGTGCGGGCTGATGTCCATCGCTCTCCAAATGGCCATCATGTGTGCTCTCTTTCAGCTTATCCTGTTGAGACGCTAGAATCCGTTGCCCAGTACGTAGTTGCTGGGACAGCTGTCTCTTAGTGTCAGAAGCGTAAGCCTGGCTCCTTTCCTTCCTCCTCCCCGGCGGGTAAGAAGGTTTAGCTTTCTTTCTCGGCCCCTACTTCTGCCTCTCTCGCTCCTTCCCCCTCTCATTTCGGTGGTTGCGCCCCCTGTTCCTGCTATGGAGGTTTCTTTGGCCCCTGCTTCCCTCTCGGTTGCTGCCCTTGCTGAGGTGCGCTCCCCTCTTTCTACTCCCCCTCTTCCTGCTGCTGTCCTTGCCTACTCCCCTCCGTTGTCTCCTCCTCCGGACCCCGCCCGCCCACCTCTGGTCTGTTCTCCCGCTTCCTTCCCTCCATCTTTGCTCAGTTTACCAATGCCCCCTAACCCTGACTTTGCTGATCCCGACCCGGATATTCTTTAACGTGCTATGTTGCTCTTTCGCCTTTGTTTCTTCCTTGTTTTCTGTTGTTCTTTCTCTTCTCGTCGATGTCTATTCTTCAATGGAACGTTCGAGGTTATTACGCCAATTTCCTCTAACTCCAACTTCTGATTTCGCGGTTTTCTCCCCTTTGTGTCTGTCTCCAGGAGCCGATGCTTGGTGCTCGTCCTGGTCGTTTTCGTGGCTATTCCTTTCTCTCTTCCCCCCCCCCCCCAGCTGTTGCTGGGGCTCCTAATTCTTCTGCTCTCTTGATTCATGCTGATGTTCCCTTTGTTCCTTTACTTTTTCCTTCGCCTGCCCATTGTTCTGCTGCTCGTATCTTTGTGAGAAAATGGTACACAGTTTGTTCCATTTATCTCCCCCCGAGTGTCCCGCTCTCTCTTCCTGATTTGAAACACCTCCTGGACTCCTTGCCGGAGCCTGTGCTCCTGCTGGGTGATTTCAATTGTCGTCATTCTCTTTGGGGTGATGTTCTGACGAATACCCGAGGTCGCCTTCTTGAGCCGTTTCTCCTCTCTTCTTCCCTGTTTCTTCTGAACTCTGGTGAGCCCACTCATTTAGACTCTCGGACTCGCACCCTTTCCTGTCTTGATCTTTCTCTCTGCTCTTCTTTTCTTTACATAGATTTCACGTGGCAGGTTCTTGATGACCTCCATGGCAGTGATCATTTCCCCATCCTTGTTTCCTTTTTCTCTTTTCGCCCTTCCCTCTCTTTCCCTAGGTGGCAGTTTGCTAATTCGGACTGGAACCTATTTACCCTTAATGCTGCTCTCTCTGACCTCTCCCTTCTGCCTCTCCCTCGCGCTCTCCTCCTCTCTCACGACACTGTCTTCGACGCTGCCCTCCTCTCTATTCCTCGCTCTTCCTCTCGGGGTCCACGGAAGTGCGTTCCCTCGTGGAATGCGAACTGTGCTCGGGCTATCCGTGTTAAGCATGCAGCCTGGAAGAGGCACCACCGTAGGCAGACGATCGATTCTTTTCTTTTCTATCGGGAAGCGAGTGCGGTGGCCTGTAGGACCATCCGTACGGCTAAACGTGAATGTTGGGCTTCCTATGTCTCTACAGTTACGTCCGAAACTCCCCTGCCACAGATCTGGAAGTGTATCCGCAAGATAGCGGGTTAGTTCGTTCCAGATGTTTCCCCCTCCATGGTACTCTTGTGGCGGACCCGTTGCAGGTCGCTACCGAACTGGGTTCCCACTTTTCTTCTGTTAGCTCTGGTCTTCATCTTCCCCAATCTTTCCTTCTTCGTAAACCTGTCCTTGAGTCTCGTCCTTTAGATTTCTGCACTCGTCTTCGACTTTCCTATAACGATCCTTTCTCCCTCTCTTGAACTTCGTTCTGCCCTGGCCCTCTGCGGTTCTATGGCGGCGGGCTCCGATGGTATTCATTATGAGATGCTTCGCCATCTCCCTCCGAGCACGTCTCGGTATTTACTGAGTTTGTATAACCGGATCTGGGAGTCGTCGTCAGTCCCTGAGGACTGAGTCGATGCCGTTGTCCTCCCTGTTTGCAAACCAGGGTCTCTGGGAACTTCCCCTAAGGACTTTCGCCCTATTGCCCTCACAAGTTGTGTCTTCAAACTCTTTGAACATATGGTTAACGTTCGTCTGATGTGGTTCCTGGAACACCATCACCTCCTCTTCCCTTCTCAATTTGGTTTCTGCAAGTGCCGCAGCACGACAGATGTCCTGGTGAACTTGGAGGTCTCTCTTCATATTGCTTTTGCTGCGAGGACCTCCGTTGTTGCCGTCCTTTTTGACCATGATAAGGCTTACGGCACCACTTGGCGATATCATATTCTATCCCAAATTCATTCTTTTGGTCTTCGTGGTCATCTCCCTCTCTTTCTCCGCAGCTTCCCCTCTCGTCGTTCCTTTCGGGTGCGCCTTGGTACCACTCTTTCTGCCTCTTTTCAGCAATACGAAGGTCTGCCCCAGGGTTGTGTTCTAAGCACTACTCTTTTTCTGGTTGCTCTCAATGGTCAAGTTAGGAGGGATTATTAGCTAGAGGATCATTACTACAACACTTAACGAATGATGATTGGAAGAACATGTTAAGTAGACAGACTATGGATCACATATCTAAGAAAGGTCAAGGGATTAAGACCGCAGCTGCTTAGCCAAATTAATATTTCCTGGAAAGAGGACTCGGGCTTCTAGGAACAAGGTTACCGCTTCTAGGGATAAGGTTAATCGGATTATACCCTCCTTGAGAGGCGCGGTGAAATGTTTGAGGCCATGGCTGACTGGAGTCAATCTTGTTGTGGGAGTGGAACTGGCAAGTCCTCCGAGGTCTCAGTTTGTGGCAGCAGCGAAGTGTAGCAGACAGCTATGCGAAAGCCTGATGTGATCTTAGTGACTAAGTTAAGTCTGCAGTATGTGAGTATTGAATGAAAGACTAACCGGGTGTGGAGCGTTGTAGTAATCATTCCGTATTAGGGACTTGGGCGGAAGTTACGAGTGCAAGTGGTGACCGCGGAGGTCAAGTGGTCAATGGGTATTGGAAGTGTATTTACCAAATAGAATATGTTAATATGTTATTTGTCAGTCTATTCTTCGTAATTAAATGACAAAACCCGACAGCCTTTAAATACTTAACCATATGTTCACTCATTGTGTTCCAGTACAAACCTAGTGGTATGCCTCGAGGATCTGGTGTGTGTACAAATATATGGTGGTAGTAACGGTTGCTGAGGCAAGGAGTTGTGTTGTGTAATCGCTGTGTTCGGAATGAACTGGGGTTCAGCGTCACGACACATTCCTCTCTCGTCTTGTCTAAGCTCGATTATGGTTGCCCTGCTTACTCATCTGCTTCTCTTTCTACTCTTCGCCGTCTTGATGCTTTGCACCATACTGGGTTGCGCCTCAGTTCTGGTGCCTTTCGTTCGACTCCCGTCCTTAGCTTGTATGTTGACACTGCCTTCCTGTCTCTCCAGGACCGCCGTGATCGCTACTGTCTTCGCTATCTTGCGCAGTCCTTACAACATCCTTCCTCTCGCCTCTGTCGTGCTTTAACTTTTACCCCTCCTGCGGTTCCTGTTCCTCTTCACCACCTCCCTCTTTCTGTCCGGTTATCTCGCTTACAGGATTCTCTTTCCGTTCGTGATTCTAATGTTTCTCCTCGTGTTGTTCCTTCTTTGCCCCCGTGGAGAGTCCCCCTTCCACAATTTTGTACATCCTTGACCCGCATCACTAAAGCTTTTACCCTTCCTACGGTTCTAAAACGCCTTTTCCTTGAGCATTTTTCTTTTCACTCCCGCTCCGTTTCTGTCTTCACCGATGGATCTAAGTCTGAGGACGGTGTTGGCTACTGTTGTTTTTCCTGATCGCACTTCTGTGTGTCGCTTACCTCCGGAGACTAGCATCTTTACAGTGGAGCTTTATGCTATTCTCTATGCTCTTCGTCTCCTGCTTTCTCGTTGTCAGTTTTCCTTTGTAGTTGTTGACTCGCATAGTGCCCTCATGGCTCTAGGGTCCTTTAATCCGGTTCATCCAGTAGTTGTCGAGATCCAGCATTGGCTGTTTCTTATTCACAGTAAATTTAAGTCAGACGAGTTTTTTTGGGTTCCCAGCCGTATTGGTGTCTCTAAATGAGCGTGCGGATGCTGCCGCCAAGGAAGCTGTCCACTCTTTTTTCCCATTTCTCGTAAAGGTATTCCATATTCCGACTTTTACCCGCTATCCATTCCTCCATTCTTACCTGTTGGCAGGCTTCTTGGTCGTCTGTTACTGGTAATAAACTTCGTACTATTAAATGTTGTTTCCTCGTGGCCGTCCTCCTGCCACCGTAACCGGCGATGGGCGAGGTTGCGTATTGGCCATACTTGCTTAACCCATGGTCACTTGATGGAGCGCCGCCCTGCTCCTTATTGTCCTAATTGCATTGTCCCTCTTATGATCGTGCATATCCTTCTTGAATGTCCTGACTTCCAGGACGAGCGTGTGTCTTGCTTTCCGACAGCCCATCGCGGTCACCTGTCCCTCGGTGGAATTCTTGGTGACTCGGATACTTTTGATATCGTTCGCCTTATGCGTTTTTGTTCTCGTATTGGCATCCTTGGTGATATTTAGCGCCCTCTGATTATTCCGCACATTTGGTGGTGCTACATAGCCTTCCCGGTTTGGTGCCTTCTTTTGATAATTAATTTCTTACTTCTAAAGAGATGCCATCTTTAAAAAAATCGTGGGCCACATTCCCGGGTGTGAGAGCCTCGGTACTGA
>NC_091202.1:12937702-12958270 GCF_040958095.1 Procambarus clarkii | reverse complement strand
CCATTTTCATTTATTATATATATATATATATATATATATATAATGTCGTACCTAATAGCCAGAACGCACTTCTCAGCCTAATATGCAAGGCCCGATTTGCCTAATAAGCCAAGTTTTCCTGAATTAATATATTTTCTCTAATTTTTTTCTTATGAAATGATACAGCTACCCATTTCATTATATATGAGATCAATTTTTTGTTATTGGAGTTAAAATTAACGTAGATATATGGCCAAACCTAACCAACCCTACCTAACCTAACCTAACCTATCTTTATAGGTTAGGTTTGGTTAGGTAGCAGAAAAAGTTAGGTTAGGTTAGGTAGGTTAGGTAGTCGAAAAACAATTAATTCATGAAAACTTGGCTTATTAGGCAAATCGGGCCTTGCATAGTAGGCTGAGAAGGGCGTTCTGGCTACTAGGTACGACATATATATATATATATATATATATATATATATATATATATATATATATATATATATATATATATATATATATATATATGTCGTACCTAGTAGCCAGAACTCACTTCTCAGCCTACTATGCAAGGCCCGATTTGCCTAATAAGCCAAGTTTTCATGAATTAATGTTTTTTCGTCTACCTAACCTACCTAACCTAACCTAACTTTTTTTGGCTACCTAACCTAACCTTACCTATATATATAGGTTAGGTTAGGTTAGGTAGGGTTGGTTAGGTTCGGTCATATATCTACGTTAATTTTAACTCCAATAAAAAAAAATTGACCTCATACATAGTGAAAAGGGTAGCTTTATCATTTCATAAGAAAAAAATTATAGTAAATATATTAATTCAGGAAACTTGGCCTATTAGGCAAATCGGGCCTTGAATAGTAGGCTGAGAAGTGAGTTCTGGCTACTAGGTACGACATATATATATATATATATATATAATATATATAATAATATATATATATATATATATATATATATATATATATATATATATATATATATATTATATATATATGCAGAATAACCACATATGAAAAATAGAAAATGCTTAACGTGTTTTCGGCTAATTCGCCTTCATCAGAGCAAAGAATCCATTGATTCTACTATTGCTCTGATGAATTTATGATTCTACTTTGCTCTGATGAAGGCGAATTAGCCGAAAACGCGTTAAGCATTTTCTATTTTTCATATGTGGTTATTCTGCATATATATATATAATATAATATATATATATATGTCGTACCTAATAGCCAGAACGCACTTCTCAGCCTACTATTCAAGGCCCGATTTGCCTAATAAGCCAAGTTTTCATGAATTAATGTTTTTTCGTCTACCTAACCTACCTAACCTAACCTAACCTAGCTTTTTTTGGCTACCTAACCTAACCTTACCTATAAATATAGGTTAGGTTAGGTTAGGTAGGGTTGGTTAGGTTCGGTCATATATCTACGTTAATTTTAACTCCAATAAAAAAAATTGACCTCATACATAGAGAAAAGGGTTGCTTTATCATTTCATAAGAAAAAAATTATAGTAAATATATTAATTCAGGAAAACTTGGCTTATTAGGCAAATCGGCCTTGAATAGTAGGCTGAGAAGTGAGTTCTGGCTACTAGGTACGACATATATATATATTATATATATATATATGTCGTACCTAGTAGCCAGAACGCACTTCTCAGCCTACTATACATGGCCCGATTTGCCTAATAAGCCAAGTTTTCCTGAATTAATATATTTTTTCTAATTTTTTTCTTATGAAATGATAAAGCTACTCATTTCATTATGTATGAGGCCAATTTTTTTTTATTGGAGTTAAAATTAACGTAGATATATGACCGAACCTAACCAACCCTACCTAACCTAACCTAACCTATCTTTATAGGCTAGGTTAGGTTAGGTAGCCGAAAAAGTTAGGTTAGGTTAGGTTAGGTAGGTTAGGTAGTCGAAAAACAATTATTTCATGAAAACTTGGCTTATTAGCCAAATCGGGCCTTGCAAAGTAGGCAGAGAAGTGCGTTCTGGCTACTAGGTACGACATATATATATATATGTCGTACCTAATAGCCAGAACGCACTTCTCAGCCTACTATTCAAGGCCCGATTTGCCTAATAAGCCAAGTTTTCATGAATTAATGTTTTTTCGTCTACCTAACCTACCTAACCTAACCTAACCTAGCTTTTTTGGCTACCTAACCTAACCTTACCTATAAATATAAGTTAGGTTAGGTTAGGTAGGGTTGGTTAGGTTCGGTCATATATCTACGTTAATTTTAACTCCAATAAAAAAAAATTGACCTCATACATAGAGAAAAGGGTTGCTTTATCATTTCATAAGAAAAAAATTATAGTAAATATATTAATTCAGGAAAACTTGGCTTATTAGGCAAATCGGGCCTTGAATAGTAGGCTGAGAAGTGAGTTCTGGCTACTAGGTACGACATATATATAAATTATATATATATATATATATATATATATATATTATATATATATATGCAGAATAACCACATATGAAAAATAGAAAATGCTTAACGCGTTTTCGGCTAATTCGCCTTCATCAGAGCAAAGTAGAATCATAAATTCATCAGAGCAATAGTAGAATCAATGGATTCTTTGCTCTGATGAAGGCGAATTAGCCGAAAACACGTTAAGCATTTTCTATTTTTCATATGTGGTTATTCTGCATACTTGGATCAGTGTTTTTGTGATCATTGTTGCATAATATATATATATATATATATAATATATATATATATATATATATATTATATATATATATATATAACTGAAAACTCACACCCCAGAAGTGACTCGAACGCATACTGCCAGGAGCAACGTAACTGGTATGTACAGGACGCTTTAATCCGCTTGACCATCATGACCGGACAAAAGGAAGTGATAGCCGAAGCTATTTGAACCACTTCCTCGCTGGCACTCGGATGGTAATCTTGGGCATAGCATTTTATCAAATCACCTCATTCTTTGGGGAACACATGAGGAACACAAATGCGAACAAGCCTGAATGGTCCCCAGGACTATATGCAACTGAAAACTCACACCCCAGAAGTGACTCGAACCCATACTGCCAAGAGCAACGCAACTGGTCGTGATGGTCAAGCGGATTAAGGCGTCCTGTACATACCAGTTGCGTTGCTCCTGGCAGTATGGGTTCGAGTCACTTCTGGGGTGTGAGTTTTCAGTTGCATAATTGTCCTGGGGACCATTCAGGCTTGTTCACATAAATATATATATATATATATATATATATATATATATGTTATAGGCGTTTAACAATGCATAAGCAACAGGGCTCCATTAAGGAACATATAATCTCTTCCCATAACCAAACCATCGCCAGAGAAATCCTAGTAAACAACACAGAAATCATCGATAGATACAGCGATAGCAGGCGGCTTGACGTTTGCGAGGCACTACACATCAAGAAGTCAACACCAGCAATCAACAGCCAATTATTGCACAACTATATTCTACCCACCTCAAGACTCCGCTCCAATATAGAAGCATCAAGAAATATGGACCAATAGGCTTTCTACAAACACTTCTATTCAATACCCATTGTTTCTGTTCTGTCTTGTGTTGATACTTTTAATACCCTATTAATATCCCCTCTTGTTCTGTCTTGTGTTAATGCCACATCACCCCTCCCACCTCACTCAAATGTAGATATAATAACAGAGATACGTAAGTTCTAATCAGTTGTGTATTTGTGAAGTCTTTGAAAATGTAATAAGTTTTACGAAACGCGCCCGTGTCGCGTCAGACTAGAAATAAAAATGAATTTTGGAGAAGTGATTTTTGATTTACCTCCAACAGTGAAGCGTAATGTACGAAAGATTGAGAAAATTCGTGTTAGAATTATTAATCTTACTTTTTCGGTCATATTTAAATAATATATATATATATATATAATAATATATATATATATATATATATATATATAATATAATATATAATATATATATATATAATTTATATAATAGCTGTACCCGGCCACGTGTTGATGTGGCTCAGCAATGCACATGCGTTGCTCAGCCACAGTAACCTTCCCCTGTCTCCCAGTCCTCCCCACCATTCCTCTCTCCTCCATCCACTTGTCCCCCAAACCATCCACACTCCCCATTCCCTCGTCCTCTCCTCCATTCCCCTCCTCCTCCATCTCTTTCTCCTCCCCACCATCCCCCACTACACCGTCCCCTCGTCCTCCCCACCATCTCCCACTCCCCCGTCCCCTAGTCCTACCCCGTATTCTCCATTCCCTTGTCCCATCATCCCCAACTCCCCCGTCCCTTCGACCATTACCCCCTTCCCTGTCCCCTCGTCCTCCCCACCATCCCCCACTCCTAGTCCGATGCATTCCCAAATGATCTGATGCTTCCATCAGAAAATTGGGACTTTCAAATGATCTGATGTTTCCATCACTGAACTATAAGAAAAAACAGTTAAAAACGACATTAAAAAAATTAAAAAATAAAGATTTAAACTATACTCACGAAATGAATGGTATGGTACACAACACAGCTCAATTTCCAATGCAATTTCCAAGTAAATTTATCAATGAAATTGGAAACATTGAAATGGAATCATAAACATTGAAATGGAATCAAAACATATTTAGTATAGCGTGTATTGCTCTTAAGTGCAATAGATGGTGCTGTTTAAAAAAAAAACATGTTTTAACTGTCACAAGTGTACATCTATACTTATACCCACAAAATGAATGGTATGGTAAACAATACAGCTCAATTCCAACGCAATGTCAAAATAATTAAATAAAATAAAAATAAATTAAAATCTATGAAAATTCAATTTGGCAATGCAGTTGGAAACATTGAAATGGAATCGTAACATATTTAGTAAAGTGTGTTGCTCTATGTGCAACAGATGGAGCTGTTTCTTAAAAAAGAATGGTTTTACCTGTCACTGGTGTGGCATTTATACTTATTCTTACGAAATGAACGTTATGGTAAACAACAACACAGCAGCTCAATTCCAGTGCAATGGCATAGAAAATAAATAAATCAAAATGAAAAGAAGTCGAAGTGTATGAAGATTCAAATTATCAATGCAATCGGAAACATTGAAATGGAATCATATTTAGTATAGCATGTGTTGTTATTACATGCAACAGATAGTGCTTTTTTTCAAATATGTTTTTACATGTCACAGGAGTGGCATCTATATAGTAGGTATATAAAAACATGAGTGTATTCGAATAAGACGTCGTGTGAAAATTCCAAAGCAATCGGTGAAGAACTTTAGGAGATTACACTGTGTGTTGCTCTTATGTCCAACAGATGGTGCTGTTTTTCAAAAAAGTCTGTTTTTTCCTATCACAGACGTTTCATGTATATAGTAGGTGCATAAAAACACGAGCCAATTCTAATGTAATGTTGTGTCAAAATTTCAAAGCAATCGGCAAAGAGGTTTCAAAGATTTCACTCACATGAAAAACACAGTTATAAAAAAAAATAACATGTTTTTTCCTGTCACAGATGTAACATCTATATTGTGTCTATATAAAAACCGGCTCGGATGCAAATGAAACATTGTGTGAAAATTTCAAAGCAATTGGTGAAGAACTTTTGGAGATTAACGATTTTGAACAAACGAGCATTTACATTTTTATTTATTTAAATATATGTAATATATATATATAGTTACACAGAACTCTAAATCTCTTCTAAACTTACTCTTTCCATGTGGTTTCTGGTGGTGGGTCTGCGTCCTGAAGGTTTCGGGCTCCACAGTATAAGCCTCAGAGTCAGGGCCAGGTCGCTCAGCCTGCTCCTTTCTTCCTTCGACGACCGCACACTCCGGCTTCACGGGCTGGATGGCCAAGAACTCTGGATAGCTGTAAACTTCAGGAACCTGGAAAATGTGCATTAGATAAATGTTAGCAAACAAATCCACAAGGTCTGTGACAAGGATTCGAACCTACGTTCCAGAGGATTCCAGACGCGGTAGAAGAGGATTCCAGATCGGTAGAAGAGGTATGTGCAACAGATGGCGTTGTTTTTCAAAAACGCATGCTTTTATCTGTCAGAGGGGTGGCATCTATATAGTAGGTATATAAACAGACACACCTATTCGAATGCAATGTCGTGTCAACATTTCAAAGCAATCGGTGAAGAACTTTCGGAGATTACAGCATGTGTTGCTCTTATGTCCAACAGATGGCGCTGTTTTTCAAAAAAACATGTTTTTTCCTGTCACAGGTGAGGCATGTATATAGTAGATATATAAAAAGGCGCGCCTATTCGAATGCAACGTTGAGTAAAAATTTCAAATCAATCGGTAAAGAGCTTTCGAAGATTTCCCTCACATGAAAAAGCATGATTTTTTACTGTCACAGACGTAACATCTTTATAGTATGTATACAAAAATCTGCTCGGATGCGAATGGAACGTTGTGTGAAAATTTCAAAGCAATCGGCGAAGAACTTTCAGAGATTAGCAGTTATGCACAAACGAATATTTCCATTTTTATTTATATAGATAATGAGAAAATCCGTAGGAGCCGTGATGAGGATGAAATCCTATGCACAGACGCCTCAGACAACCCTGAATACTCAGCACATAGATTTGAAGGGCCATTCACTACGACTAATATCACACATTAGGTAATCCTTTGTAAGAGAAGGCCTTACTTTGTTGAACTCAACCAAAGCAAAAGACAATCAATAGCTAAACCTTCACAATACTAGTTCCGGAGCAAAAGGGTTACACGAGTAAATCAATCATATCACTGTAAAAAGAGGAAGGGATGCACTATCACGACGTAATACACGTGGTAGAAAATACATATGGATCGATAAGGACCGACTTTACATAATTGGACACTAACCTAATTCGGTAACCTTTTAAGGCCACAAGCACTAGGGACTTCAGTATCAAAAATTGTAACATGGAATGTTCTAAGAAGCGAAGCGGTGAATGAAAACTCCATACTCAAATATAAATATGAGATAGCACTAAGGATTAAGGAACTCCTACCCAAATCAGTTGAGAATGACGGGAACAAATGCCAAAAGCTAAAATTGTATGAATACAACTGTCTCTAGTTGGAGGCCTGACACTGGGAGATGAGCCGACTCTAATTTTTAACACACTGCTGTTGGCCAGGTCAGGGCTAGCCACGTCGACACAACAGAGGGGCCAGGTCAGGGCTAGCCACGTCGACACAACAGACGGGCCAGGTCAGGGCTAGCCACGTCGACACAACAGAGGGGGCCAGGTCAGGGCTAGCCACGTCGACACAACAGACGGGCCAGGTCAGGGCTAGCCACGTCGACACAACAGACGGCCAGGTCAGGGCTAGCCACGTCGACACAACAGAGGGGCCAGGTCAGGGCTAGCCACGTCGACACAACAGAGGGGCCAGGTCAGGGCTAACCACGTCGACACAACAGACGGGCCAGGTCAGGGCTAACCACGTCGACACAACAGACGGGCCAGGTCAGGGCTAGCCACGTCGACACAACAGAGGGGCCAGGTCAGGGCTAGCCACGTCGACACAACAGAGGGGCCAGGTCAGGGCTAGCCACGTCGACCCAACAATGGGGGGGGGGGGCCAGGTCTGGACTAGCATAATTTGTAGAACTATCTTTTTCGAAAGCAAACCCCCACCCCTCTCCAACGAATCTCACTATAGCATTATGGCATCAATAAATTCAAATCCAGTATCACACTATCATACTTTGTCTTGTAATCTAGACCAACCTCTGAGTGACGTCAACATCACTGTTCCCAACCATCATAGCCCTGCCACCCCTTCACACCCAATCATTTCCTACCTCCAGAGTCGGTTGTAATTATATGGCACTACGTGCCACCCTAGCAGGAAAGGAAGGAGAAAGTATGGGTAACAATTGGTATGTGTTAACATACGTTCCAATTACATTTGTTACCGTTTTTATCATTTATTGTTATATATATACGTACACACACATATGCACATACACACGAGTCTGGAGGCGTGAGAGACACACGTGGTGTCCGTAGGGTCTGCGAATAACATCAATTATCTCGAGACATTGAAGTGTTACGGAGACAAGAAACAGTTTTTTGTCACCGGAGTGTATACAAGGCACAGTGATCAAGTGTATAATGAGCTCCTACAGCGGTAGAGCAATTAAAAAAGCAAAAATAAGGGCGAATGGCAAGATCAATGTGTGCCGTTGGTCAACCTAACCAGGACCTACGATATGCTTGCTGAGAATTGTGTTGTGAAGCGGATTATAGCATACATAGTGATTGATCCCCCAAAGTGTGTGCACCGTTTAGGAACGTATACTATGCTGCACATAGTGACTGACGATCAGTGAGGAAGATAGGAACGAATGGTATACCAGAACACGTGAAGACAACCAGGAGCACGTGGAGACAACATTGATACCAGGGCAGAGAAGAGAACAGGTGACCAACCCTGTCAAAAGGACATCTCAAACTCACCTAGGCGTGCTGGCTCGGGGTGAGCTGATAGTAGGTACCCCCCTCTCTAGATCATCAATAAGGTGTACAAAGTGACTTAAAATAATTAATTTAAAGTAGGTCTAAATATCTCAGAATACAGCTCCTAGTGGCTCACTCTGGGCACAGGTTTTCACACTCAAGATGCTACACAGGACCAGGTGAGCGGCCATCCATCTCCACCAACTTCCCACGCCTTACACTGTCCCAAGACACCCCGCACTCTCTCTCTCTCACACACACACACACACACACACACACACACACACCACACACACCACACACACACACACACACAGAAGATGAACCAGCAATGCTTGATCTGATATTACCCTAAATGAGTGGGATATAAGGGAAGTCAAGATGGAAGCACCCTTAGGAATGAGTGATCACAGTGTATTGAACTTTGAGTACCTGGTAGAGCTTGGAATTATCCCCCCCCCCCCGAAAAAGAACTGGGAAACATAGGACTGGCGTACCGAAAGGGAAACTATGAGGAAATGAATCAATTCCTAAGGGATATACAATGGGATACAGAACTCAGAACCAAGTCCGTACAAGACATGATGAACTCTGTCACCCAAAAGTGTCAGGAGGCAGTAAACAGATACATCCCGGCCCAAAAGGAAAATCCGAGAAGCAAAAGAACAATCCATGGTATAATAGGGCATGTATGGAATCAAAGAAACTGAACAAAAGGGCGTGAGGAACTTCCGGAATAACAGAACACCAGAAAGCACAGAGAGATACCAGAGACCCAGGAATGAGTATGTGAAGGTGAGAAGAGAAGCAGAGGAAAGTTATGAAAATGATATAGCAAACAAAGCCAAGACCGAACCAAAGCTACTCCAGTCACATCAGAAGGAAACAACAGTGAAAGAACAGGTAGTGAAACTTAGAACAGGCGAGGACAGGAATACCGAGAATGACAAAGAGGTGTGTGATGAACTCAACAAGAGGTTTCAAGAGGTATTCACAACAGAACAAAGTGAGGTCACTGTGCTAGGAGAAAGGAAAGTAAACCAGGCGGCCTTGGAAGAGTTCGAAATTGCGAGAGAGGAGGTCAAGAGACACCTGCTGGATCTGGATCTTAGAAAGGCTGTTGGTCCAGACGGGATCTCGCCATGGGTACTGAAAGAGTGTGCAGAGGCACTTTGCTTGCCACTCTCCATAGTGTATAGTAGGTCACTGGAGATGGGAGACCTACCAGAAATATGGAAGACCGCGAATGTGGTCCAAATATACAAAAAGGGCGACAGGCAAGAGGCACTGAACTACAGGCCAGTGTCCTTGACTTGTATACCATGCAAGGTGACGGAGAAGATCGTGAGAAAAAACCTGGTAGCACATCTTGAGAGAAGGGACTTCGTGACAAATCGCCAACATGGTTCAGGGAGGGTAAATCTTGCCTAACTAGCTTAATAGAATTGTACGACCAGGTGACAAAGATTAATCAAGAAAGAGAGGGCTGGGCGTACAGTATTTTCTTGGATTGCCGGAAAGCCTTTGACACAGTACCGCATAAGAGGCTGGTACATAAGCGGGAGAGACAGGCAGGTGTAGCTGGTAAGGTGCTCCAGTGGATAAGGGAGTACCTAAGCAATAGGAAGCAGAGAGTTACGGTGAGGGATGAGACCTCCGATTGGCGTGAAGTCACCAGTGGAGTCCCACAGGGCTCTGTACTCAGGTCCTATCTTGTTTCTGATATATGTAAATGATCTCCCGGAGGGTATAAATTCATTTCTCTCAATGTTTGCGGACGATGCCAAAATTATGAGAAGTATTAAGACAGAAGAGGACTGTTTGAGGCTTCAAGAAGACCTAGATAAACTGAAGGAATGGTCGAACAAATGGTTGTTAGAGTTTAACCCAACCAAATGTAATGTAATGAAGATAGGTGTAGGGAGCAGGAGGCCAGATACAAGGTATTATCTGCGAGAGGAAATTCTTCAGGAGTCAGAGAAAGAAAAAGACTTGGGAATTGATATCACGCCAGACCTGTCTCCTGCATTACATATCAACAGGATAACATCAGCGGCATATGCCAGGCTGGCCAACATACGAACGGCATTCAGAAACTTGTGTAAAGAATCATTCAGAACTTTGTATACCACATATGTCAGGCCAATTCTGGAGTATGCAGCCCCAGCATGGAGTCCATATCTAGTCAAGGATAAGACTAAACTGGAAAGGTTCAAAGGTTTGCCACCAGACTAGTACCCGAGCTGAGAGGTATGAGCTATGAGGAGAGACTACGGAATTCAACCTCACTTCGCTCGAAGACAGAAGAGTTAGGGGGGACATGATCACCACATTCAAGATTCTGAAGGGAATTGATAGGGAAGATAAAGACAGGCTATTTAACACAAGGGGACACAGGTGGAAACTGAGTGCCCAAATGAGCCACAGAGATATTAGAAAGATCTTTTTTAGTGTCAGAGTGGTTGTCAAATGGAATGCATTAGGAAGTGATGTGGTGGAGGCTGACTCCATACACAGTTTCAAGTGTAGATATGTTAGAGCCCAATAGGCTCAGGATTCTGAACACCTGTTGATTGACAGTTGAGAGGCGGGACCAAAGAGCCAGAGCTCAACCCCCGCAAACACAACTAGGTGAGTACAACTAGGTGAGTACAACACTCCACCCCCCCCCCTCCGACTCCCACTCTCCCCTACCACTGACCACACATACACACATACATACATAAACACACACACACACACACACACACACACACACACACACACACACACACACACACACCACACACACACACACAGCCCCTTCCCCTTCTCACTTCCTCTGTAGAATACCAGATATGCCATCCCCCTACCCCCAATCCGTCCCACACAGTGGGACCCCCCTCCATCTCCTCACCCTCTCCCACCACGTGACCACCTGACCTGAAGTGACACCTCCACCCCTTCCACTCCCCAGTTTCCCACGCATTTCCCCCTTACAACACCACACACACACACACACACACACACACACACACACACACACACACACACACACACACACACACACTGGAGAACAAGGAACCGCATGGAGGCGAGGATACGTGGAGAGCCAAACTATTGGAGGTGGTGACAAGGCAACTTTTTAACCCAGCATGTCAGTGAACCCACAAGGATGAGAGGCAATGACGAACCAGCGAGACTCGACCTAGTCTTCACTCTGAACGACTCCGACATAAGAGAAATCGGTTTTGAGGACCCAGTAGGAATGAGCGACCACAGTGTACTGGTGTTTGAGTACTTGATTGAAGAAGGGTTATTGAACTCGAGGAGGGATACCGAAACCAAAAGGTTAGCATACCGAAAGGGAAACTATGAGGGGATAAGAAAATTCCTAACATATAGCATGGGAAACAGAGCTCAGGGAAAGACGGCCAAGATATGATGGATTACATCACGCAGAAGTGCAAGGACGCAGCAAACAAGTTTGTCCCAGTCCAAAAGGAAAACAGAGAAATGAAGATGAGAAAACCCATGGTTTAATCAAAGATGTAGGCTAGCTAAGCAGCAAAGTAAAAGGGCATGGAGAAACTATAGGAATAACAGGACACTGGAGAGCAGAGAAGATACCAGAATGCCAGGAATGAATATGTCAGGATGAGAAGAGAGGCAGAAAGACAATACGAAAATGACATCGCAAGCAAGGCAAAGACTCAGCCTAAATTGTTGCATAGCCACATTAGGAGAAAAACAACAGTAAAGGAACAGGTTATGAGATTAAGGATAGGGGCAGAAGGATTCACTACAAATGACAAGGAAGTGTGTGAGGAATTGAATAAGAAATTCCAGGAGTCTTCACCTTAGAGCAAGGAGAAATTCCAGAGGTAAGTGAGGGAATAGCTAACCAGGAACCACTGGAAGAGTTTGAGATTACCAGTGGGGAAGTAAGGAAGTGTTACTAGAGTTGAACGTGACGAAGGCTATAGGCCCAGATGGATCTCCCCTTGGGTTCTAAAGGAAGGAGCAAGAGAACTGAGCCTACCACTCTCCATAGTGTATAACAAATCACTGGCAACAGGGGAACTGCCAAATATTTGGAAAGCAGCTAACGTAGTCCCGATATACAAGAAAGGGGATAGACAGGAGGCACTGAACTACATGCCAGTGTCCCTAACCTGCATACCATGCAAGCTGATGGAGAAGATTGTGCGAAAAAAACTAGTGGAGCATCTGGAGAGAAGGAACTTTGTAACACAGCATCAACATGGGTTCATGGATGGCAGGTCCTGCCTCACAGGGTTACTTGAATTCTACGACCAGGCAACAAAATAAGGCAAGAAAGAGAAGGGTGGGCAGACTGCATATTTTTGGATTGTCAGAAAGCCTTTGATACAGTGCCACACAAGAGGCTAGTGCGAAAGTTGGAGATGCAGGCTGGAGTGAGAGGGAAGGTACTCCGGTGGATAGAGGAGTACCTAAGCAACAGGAGACAACGAGTCTGTGTGAGGGGTGAGGTCTCAGATTGGCGAGACGTCACAAGTGGAGTCCGCAGGGGTCAGTCCCTTGGACCTATACTGTTTCTGGTATATGTAAATGATCTCCCAGAGGGTATAGATTCGTTCCTCTCAATGTTTGCCGACGATGCAAAAATTATGAGGAGGGTTGAAACAGAGGATGATAGTAGGAGGCTACAAGATGACCTGGATAGACTGAGTGAATGGTCCAACAATGGCTGTTGAAGTTCAACCCGAGTAAATGCAAAGTAATGAAACTAGACAGTGGAAACAGGAGGCCAGGCACAGGATACAGAATAGGAGATGAAGTACTTAATGAAACAGACAGAGAGAAAGATCTAGGAGTTGATATCACACCAAACCTGTCTCCTGAAGCCCACATAAAGAGAATAACGTCTGCGGCATATGCGAGGCTGGCTAACATCAGAACGGCGTTCAGGAACCTGTGTAAGGAATCATTCAGAATCTTGTACACCACATATTGTAAGACCAATCCTGGAGTATGCGGCCCCAGCATGGAGCCCGTACCTTGTCAAGCACAAGACGAAGCTGGAAAAAGTCCAAAGGTATGCTACTAGACTAGTCCCAGAACTAAGAGGCATGAGTTATGAGGAAAGGCTGCGGGAAATGCACCTTACGACACTGGAAGACAGAAGAGTAAGGGGGGACATGATCACAACCTACAAAATCCTCAGGGGAATCGACCGGGTAAACAGGATGAACTATTCAACACTGGAGGGACGCGAACAAGGGGACACAGGTGGAAGCTGAGTACCCAAATGAGCCACAGAGACGTTAGAAAGAACTTTTTCAGAGTCAGAGTAGTTAGTAAATGGAATGCATTAGGAAGTGATGTGGTGGAGGCTGACTCCATACACAGTTTCAAATGTAGATATGATAGAGCCCAATAGGCTCAGGAATCTGTACACCAGTTGATTGACGGTTGAGAGGCGGGACCAAAGAGCCAGAGCTCAACCCCCGCAAGCACAATTAGGTGAGTACAATTAGGTGAGTACACAAACACACACACACTCTCTCTGTCTCTCTCTATCTCTCTTTCTGTCTCTCTCTCTCTCTCTTCTCCTCTCTCTCTCTCTCTCTCTCTCTCTCTCTCTCTCTCTCTCAAACTCAATCTCTCTCTCTCTCTCTCTCATCTCCCCCCCCCACCTTTTCTCATCTCCCCCCCACCTTCTCTCATCCTCTCTCAGCTGTCTCCTTCCCCCTCTTTCTCTCTCTCTCTCTCTCTCTCTCTCTCTCTCTCTCTCTCTCTCTCTCTCCTCTCTCTCATCTCTCTCTCTCTCTCTCTCTCTCTCATAGGGAGAAAAAATGGCTAGGAGACTAACTCGGGGAAGCAACCACAGGGAGACAGACATGGGAGGGACAAACTCAGAAGATGGGGTGGAACATGAAAACCTGGATTAAGGAAGTATTCCAGCAAATGTGGGATGAATTCAGTGAAGGACTGAGGGTAATGAGGGAGATAGGAACCAACCTACAGGATGAACTAAGGGGAGCACAGGAGGAGATAAGAAGCCTGAAGGAGACTCCTCCACAATACCAGACAACAAACCGTACCTCAGGGAGATAGGAATGCTACTGTGGAGGGGACCTCTACAACACAGCCCTCATTTGCTGAACTGCTTAAAAAAAAACTGAAGCTAGGTCTGCAGTTAGGGAATTTGCATTGGAAGTGGCTTCCTCTCAGGAACCAGCCAAATGTACTAGCCAGCTGACAGAGCGAAAAGAGCAGTAGTAATAGTAGGCATTAAGGAGCAAACAGGGACCGGTCCAGTGGACAGGAGAGACCAGGACAAAAATGAAGTAATGAGATCTTTAAAGGACTAAAGATGGAGAGGGCTGACCAAAATATTGAGAAGGTTTTCAGGATCGGACGGTACAACAAGGACAGAGACCGACTGATAATGGTGGTATTCACAAGCGAGAGAACAAACGAGGACTTGTTAGCAAGGAAGAGTGGACTAGCAAATGTACAGAAGTTCAAAAAAGTATTCCTTTAGAGGGATATGACGAGACAAGAGAAAAAGGGCAGCAGCCGCGATGAGGGAGCGCATGGAGAGAGAAAGGAATCAGGGAGCCACAACCCTGAGCCCTACAATCCCAGAGGGGTGCAGGGAATCCTCCACAAGCAGCTCAACAGACACAGTGAAAGAAGCACCTCCCCTCATCCTCCACCCAATAGATGCTCTACCTACCCCAACCCCTTGTGCTCAAGGTGCCCACCTTGGGTGCCCTCCCCCGATCCTCCCGCCCCAGGATCTCCCATCTCCTCCACCCCCCAAGCCCTCCCTAATGCCCCATGCCCTCCCATCCCCCCACCCCCCAAGCCCTCCATCCCCTCCCCCCCATACTTTCCAGTATTCCCACCTGCCTGAGCCCTCCCTTCTCCCCTACTCACCTGAGCACTCCCTTCTTCCTCAACCCACTCAACACTCTCTTTCCCACCCCCCTCCCCCCAAATCTCCTCCCTGATATGCCCCCCATTCCTTTCCATCCCTCCTAACCTTCCCTCTTCCCACACCTCCCCTTCTCCCACACTCCCCAAAGCCTCCCCCTCTCACTACTCCTCAAGCCTTCCCCTCTCACCCACCCAAGCCTCCCCCACCACCCACCCCAAGCCCTCTTTTCTCCCCAACCCCCTCAAGCCCTCCCCCCTACACCTCCCTCCCCGTACCAGATCCTCCCAGCCCCTGCACAACCCAGATCCCCAGGTCCCCCTTCCTTGGCCCTCCCATCCCGGTCCCTCTCTGTTTCTCTGCTTCAAGGCAAGCAATAGGATCTGTGAATGGACAGAAGAGAGTCAGTTTCAGGGTGATGTACTCAAACAAAGATGGGATCACAAGCAAGGCAAATAAACTAAGGGAAAGAGCACAAGAAGTGAAACCAGATGTAATCGGACTCACAGAAACAAAACTCTCAAGAATCATAACGAATGCAGTGTTTCCCCCAAGGACTACACTGTAATAAGGAAAGAGAGGGAGGGAAGAGGAGGAGGTGGAGTGGCCCTACTAATGAGAAGGGAATGAGTTTCAAGGAGATGGTCATCCCAGGCTGCGACCGATTCAGAGACTACATAACAGGCAACATGACAATGGGAGGACCAAAAGTAGTAGTAGCAGTGATATACAACCCTCCATCAAATGACAGAAGACCCATGCAAGAGTATGACAACAATAACACGGCAGTTAACACTATAATTGAGAAGGCAGCCTCTGTTGCCTGTAGAAATCGATCCCATCTGCTCATTATGGGGAACTTCAATCACAGAAGGATAGACTGGGAGAACAAGGAACTGCATGGAGGAGAGGATACATGGAGAGCCAAACTAATGGAGGTGGCGACAAGAAACTTTCTAAGCCAACATGTCAGGGAGCCCACTAGGATGAGAGGAAACGATGAACCAGCGAGACTCGACCTATTCTTCCCTCTGAACGACTCCGACATAAGGGAAAGCAGTTTTGAGGCCCCAGTAGGAATGAGCAAGTATAATACACTGGTGTTCGAGTAGCTGGTTAAGAAAGGTTATTGAAAACAAAAGGCTGGCATTCATAAGAGAAACTATGAGGAGATAAGAAGATTCCCAACAGATACAACATGGGAAACAGAACTCAGGGGAAAGACTGCCCCAAACATGATGGACTACATCACGCAGAAATACAAAGAGGCAACAAACAAGTTAGTTCCAGTCCAAAAGGAAGACAACGAAATAAAGATCAGAAACCCATGGATTAACCAGAGATGTAGGCTAGCTAAGCAGCAAAGTAAAAGGGCATGGAGAAACTTTAGGAATAACAGGAGAGCTGAGAAAGATACCAGAGTGCCAGGAATGAATATGTCGTGATTGAGAAGAGAGGTTCTACCATCACTTGACCATTACGACTGGACAAAAGCTGATGGTAGCCGAGGCTATTTCCCAATCAGCCCGCCGGCACTCTGATGGTAATCTTGGGCATAATATTTTATCAAATCACCTCATTCTTTGGGGCACACGTGAGGAACACAAATGCGAACAAGCCTGAATGGTCCCCAGGACTATATGGAACTGAAAACTCACACCCCAGAAGTGACTCGAACCCGTACTGCCAGGAGCACACTGCTGGCGTACAAGATCCCTTAACTGCTCGACCATCACGACCGGACAAAAGAGGATGGTTGCCGAGGCTATTTCCATCCCCCCACCGGCACTCGGTTGGTAATCTTGGGCCATGGTATTTTATCAAATCACCTCATTCTTTGGGGCACACATGAGGAACACAAATGTGAACAAGCCTGAATGGTCCCCAGGCATACATGCAACTGAAAACTTACACCCCAGAAGTGATTTAAACCATACTGGCAGGAGCACTATGCAACTGGTGTACAGGGGCATCTTATCCACTCGACCATCACGACCAGACAGAAGCTGATGGTAGCCGAGGCTCTTTCCCTATCAGCCCGCCGGCACTTTGATGGTAATCTTTTCCATAGTATTTTATCAAATCACCTCATTCTTTGGGGCACACTTGAGGAACACAAATGTGAACAAGCCTGAATGGTTCCCAGGCAAACATGTAACTGAAAACTGACACCCCAGAAGTGACTCGAACAAAAACTGCCAGGAGCACTATGCAACTGGTGTACAGGGCACCTTATCCACTCGACCATCACGACCGGACAAAAGCTGATGTAGCCGAGGCAACTTCCCCATCAGCCCGCCAGCACTCTGATGGTAATCTTGGGCATAGTATTTTATCAAATCACCTCATTCTTTGGGGCACACATGAGGAACACAAGAGTGGGTTCGAGTGCAATGCGAATGGGTTCGAGTCACTTCTACCCCAGGGGGGATAGAAATAGCCTAAGCAACTCTATCCCTTTGAGATGTATTTCTTTCTTGTCTGAATAAACATACTTGAACTTGAAATAGTACTTCTAGCATCTTCAACACGCAGTCAACAACCACAAGAAAAGTGTCTTTCCGAAATCTTATCTAAGTCATTATTGGCCAGTAATGTTAGGTAGATATGATTAATTCCGGTTAGGACATGAGGCAACGACTCAACTTAGGTAATTAATCCTTGGTCCTTATCTAATAATATAACAAATATTTCTCTGATATAGCTGTGTTATATTAGGATTCCGGTTTTATAGCTAGTGCCCTTTTGATAGGAACATAGAAGAGGAAACAAGAATTAATCTTGGTACATCAGTTACATCGGTTGTTGAAAGCTACCATCGCATGAGGATTATTAGTGTCTACATCCTAGATATACCTGGTGGACTAGGCCTATCATACAATAGGATACGGCGCCTCCAAAAATGTAGTTTAATACTGTAGTTTGAATATATATGCAGTCATATATATATATACATATATATATATATATATATATATATATATATATATATATATATATATATATATAAATTTAATATAAACCCCCTTAATGTGCAAAGATTCAGTTGTGAGATTATTGCAGAAATAGTCAGCTAAACATCATTCAAATTGCTATCGAAATATATAAATTACGTAAATATAAATTCTATATAAATTCATATAAATTAAATAAATATAAATCTCACAGGTCGGTTCCCACACCTGGAAATGTATATAGTAAACACTCGATTGAATTTGACGAGTAGATTAAAATTACGGACAGTAAGTAAGAATATAAATAAATAACTGACATGACATGAAATGAGGAGAATTTGTTGGATTTGTGAGGCTCGCTTCAGAAGGTTTTGACCTCACTTGAGCTGAAGAAATCGTGAGAGGAGGTCGTGCTCCGTTTGAACCCCTGGTGAGGAAGAACCCCTGAGTGATATACCTTCCAGACGAAGGAAGTGGACAGACGTCTCGATTGAGGAATAAGACTATGAACTAGTCAGCTCAAGTTGTGAACTGCAGAAAGAGTGTAGAGCAGTTTAAAGCAGTTCTCTGGCAGCGGAGGGCGCCCTGAGAGTCGACTGCCCAGCCAGTGAGCGCCGCGAGTGGACCAAATTCTCTGGTAAGCTCATTTTAACCAGTTAACAGTGATTGCCTGTTGTTGGTCGTGTGCCCAGCGACCGTAGCGGATGTTTATTGATGTATTTAACATGTTTAATTGAGGCAGACATCCTAAATAAGAGGATAGAGATGAGGGAGCTAGCTAGAGGGAGGAGCAGTACGTCCTTCCCCGCCGAGTGCCTCTAGCAAACTGAAAGAGGCGGAGGCGGCAGGCAGCCTCGGCAGAGGGCAGCTCAGGGGAGTCGGAGTTTGGCCTCGCCCGTTCGTGGGGGAGTCCCACAAGGCGTGTGGTGATCAGGAAGATGTCGAGTTGAGACATTTATTATGTATGAGTTTATTTTAGTTATATGTTTCTAGGGAAACATTTTTATTGGTGTGTCAATGGATTGCAGGTTTGTCTGGAGAAAAGAGTTGCTGAGTGGACTTTGAGCCAGTACAGTGAGTTTGTGGAAGAGACTCCAAGGCTGTTGAAGGAGAAGTGTACTCTGAGGAAGAGTAGTCCCACAGTGAACAGTAAGACCTCGAGCTATGATGAGTAGCAGTGAAGAGGAGTGTCACGTGCTCTATAATACCAGTGGTGAAACACCAGTGCTGTTCGAGGAAACTTCATGGTGTAGCAGCCTGGAAGAGCTGTTGAAGACCTTGGTGGATATTTGTGGAGGAACATGAAGATGTTCAGGGTAGTGAATCTCCAGGTGTAGAGAGAAGGTTCTTATTGTTTACCTATAGGGAGTTGATGGAATGTTTGAGTGTCATTGGCGTGCATGATGCAGTTGGAGCTGAGTGACTGACTATTTTTGGTAGCGAGGAATGATTATACTGGTGTCTATAGTGTTACAGCCATAGGCTGGCATTACTTGTGTATATTTATATATGTTCTATGGCTGATAGTGCCTTATTGTATTTCAAGATTTAACCCACGTAGTGAGGTTGATGGCATAAGTGGCGAGCCACTTATGCTATGGGCTCGAGTTGGGCTACCACTTGAGATAAGCAGCTGATAGATTCCTGATGGGATTGGATGCAACCTGATTAAAATAAAATAGTGTTAGAGTCAATATTGTATCTTGTGTGTGTTGTATATGGTTCCTGTAGATTAAATGTTTATAACCAGCAGGTGTTTACCCTTGTCCTAGTGAGGCTTCCCAGAAAGTAGAAAAGAGAGAGAGAGAGAGAAAGCACCATAGCTGTGGTCAGGGTGGTACAGAGTTATAATTCAAAATAAAGTGGGATTGAGGAGGTCATACCAAATAGGGAGAGAGTGGGGAGTCACAAGCGGCTCGAATTGGGTGTATACACGTGACAACAAGGCCAGCGTTGGTGCCGCACCCCCAGAATGTGTGACGCTGCGCCCCTCTCCAAGAACAGGAAGAGTACAGGGTGATTTCCTGATCGAAGTATAAGCACTCTAGAGATTTTGATGGGTTGTCTTTGAAGGGACAATCCATCAACTTACATTGCACATAATAATACACACATACACACACACACACACACACACACACACACACACACACACACACACACACACACACACACACACACACACACACACACACACATACACACACATACACACACATACACACACACACATACACACACACACATACACACACAC
>NC_091202.1:12922702-12932702 GCF_040958095.1 Procambarus clarkii | reverse complement strand
AAAGACTCAGCCTAAATTGCTGCATAGCCACATCAGGAGAAAAACAACAGTAAAGGAACAGGTTATGAAATTAAGGTTAGGGGCAGAAGGATTCACTACAAACGACAAGGAAGTGTGTGAGGAACTGAATAAGAAATTCCAGGAGGTCTTCACCTTGGAGCAAGGAGAAATCCCAGAGATAAGAGAGGGAATAGCTAACCAGGAACCACTGGAAGAGTTTGAGATTACCAGCGGGGAAGTAAGGAAGTGTTTACTAGAATTGGATGTGACAAAGGCTATAGGTCCAGATGGAATCTCCCCTTGGATACTAAAGGAAGGAGCAGAAGAACTGTGCCTCCCGCTCTCCATGGTGTATAACAAATCACTGGCAACAGGGGAACTGCCAGAAATTTGGAAAGCAGCTAACGTAGTCCCGATATACAAGAAAGGGGATAGACAGGAGGCACTGAATTACAGACCAGTGTCCCTAACCTGCATACCATGCAAGTTGATGGAGAAGATTGTGCGAAGAAAGCTAGTGGAACATCTGGAGCGAAAGAACTTTGTAACACAGCATCAACATGGATTCAGGGATGGCAGGTCCTGCCTCACAGGGTTACTTGAATTCTATGACCAGGCAACAAAAATAAGGCAAGAAAGAGAAGGGTGGGCAGACTGCATATTTTTGGATTGTCAGAAAGCCTTTGACACAGTGCCACACAAGAGGTTAGTGAAAAAACTGGAGATGCAGGCTGGAGTGAAAGGGAAGGTACTCCGTTGGATACAGGAGTACCTAAGTAACAGGAGACAACGAGTCAGTGTGAGGGGTGAGGTCTCAGATTGGCGAGACGTTACGAGTGGAGTACCGCAGGGGTCAGTCCTTGGACCTATACTGTTTCTGATATATGTAAATGATCTTCCAGAGGGTATAGAATCGTTTCTCTCAATGTTTGCCGATGATGCAAAAATTATGAGGAGGATTGAAACTGAGGACGATAGTAGGAGGCTACAAGATGACCTAGACAGACTGAGTGAATGGTCCAACAAATGGCTGTTGAAGTTCAACCCGAGTAAATGCAAAGTAATGAAACTAGGTGGTGGAAATAGGAGGCCAAACACAGGATACAGAATAGGAGATGAAGTACTTAATGAAACGAACAGAGAGAAAGATCTAGGAGTTGATATCACACCAAACCTGTCTCCTGAAGCCCACATAAAAAGAATAACGTCTGCGGCATATGCGAGGCTGGCTAACATCAGAACAGCGTTCAGGAACCTGTGTAAGGAATCATTCAGAATCTTGTACACCACATATGTAAGACCAATCCTGGAGTATGCGGCCCCAGCATGGAGCCCGTACCTTGTCAAGCACAAGACGAAGCTGGAAAAAGTCCAAAGGTATGCCACTAGACTAGTCCCAGAACTAAGAGGCATGAGTTACGAGGAAAGGCTGCGGGAAATGCACCTTACGACACTGGAAGACAGAAGAGTAAGGGGAGACATGATCACAACCTACAAAATCCTCAGAGGAATCGACCGGGTAAACAAAGATAAACTATTCAACACTGGTGGGACGCGAACAAGGGGACACAGGTGGAAACTGAGTACTCACATGAGCCACAGAGACGTTAGAAGGAACTTTTTTAGTGTCAGAGTAGTTAACGGATGGAATGCATTAGGCAGTGATGTGGTGGAGGCTGACTCCATACACAGTTTTAAATGTAGATATGATAGAGCCCAGTAGGCTCAGGAATCTGTACACCAGTTGATTGACAGTTGAGAGGCGGGACCAAAGAGCCAAAGCTCAACCCCCGCAAGCACAAATAGGTGAGTACAAATAGGTGAGTACACATACACACACACACATACACACACACATACACACACACACATATATATATATATATATATATATACATATATATATATATATATATATATATATATATATATATGTCGTACCTAGTAGCCAGAACTCACTTCTCAGCCTACTATGCAAGGCCCGAATTGCCTAATAAGCCAAGTTTTACTGAATTAATATATTTTCTCTAATTTTTTCCTTATGAAATGATAAAGCTACCCATTTCATTATGTATGAGGTCAATTTTTTTTATTGGTGTTAAAATTAACGTAGATATATGACCGAACCCAACCAACCCTACCTAACCTAACCTATCTTTATAGGTTAGGTTAGGTTAGGTTAGGTAGCCGAAAACGTTAGGTTAGGTTAGGTTAGGTAGGTTAGGTAGTCGAAAAAACATTAATTCATGAAAACTAGGCTTATTAGGCAAATCGGGCCTTGCATACTAGGCTGAGAAGTGAGTTCTGGCTACTAGGTACGACATATATATATATATATATATATATATATATATATATATATATATATATATATATATATATATATATATATATATATATATGTATCATTCCCCACTCCTCCATCCCCTCGTCCTCACCGTCATTTCCTCCCTCCCCCATCCCTGTGTCATCCCCACCATCCCCCACTCCCTCGTCTCCTCGTCCTCCCAATCATTCCCCTCTCCCCTGTTCCCTCGTCCTCCACACCATTCTCCATTCCTCTCTCCCCTTGTCCTTCACACCATTCTCTAGTACAGTCTCCCCTCGTCCCCACCATCTCCAACTCCCCCGCCCCTCGTTTTCCCCACCATTACCCCCTCCCCAGTCCCATCGTTTTGACTACTATCTCCACTCCCGTCCCCTTTTCCTCCCCCACCATTCCCAACTCCCTCATCTGATGCATTCCCATGTGATCTGATGTTCCCATCAGAAAATTGGGAACATCAAATGATGTGATATTCCCATCACTGAGATATAAGAAAAACAATTGAAAAATGCAATGAAAAACAATGAAAATTTAAAAAAATAAACTACACTCATGAAATGAATGGTATGGTAAACAACAAAGCTCAATTCCTCAATTACATTGCAATGTCACAAAATAATTAAATCAAAATGAAAATAATTTGATATATATGAAAATTCAATTTATCAATGAAATTGGAAACATTGAAATAGAATCATAACATATTTAGTATAGCATGAGTTGCTCTTACGTGCAACAGCTGGCGCTGTTTTTCCAAAAAATGCATATTTTGACATGTCACAGGTGTGGCATCTATATTTATACTCACAAAATGAATGGTATGGAAAACAACACAGCTCAATTCCAATGCAATGTCACACAAAATAATTAAATCAAAATTAAAATAAATCGAAATCTATGAAAATACAATTTATCAATGCAATCGGAAACAATGAAATGGAATTGTAACATATTTAGTATAGTGTGGATGGTTCTTACGTACAACAGATGGCGCTGTTTTAAAAAAAAAAAAAATTTTACCTGTCACAGGTGTGGCATCTATACTTATACACACAAAATGAATGGTACGGTAAACAACATAGCTTAGTTTCAATGCTATGTCACACAAAATAATTAAATCAAAAGGAAAATAAATCGAAATGTATGAAAATTTAATTTGTCAGTGCAGTCGAAGACATTGAAATGGAATCGAAACATATTTAGGATAGTGTGTGTGGCTCTTACGTACAACAGATGGCGCTATTTCTTAAAAAAAAATATTTTTACCAGTCACAGGTGTGGCATTTATATTTATAATTATGAAATGAACGGTATGGTAAACAACACAGCTCAATTCCAACACAATGTCACACAAAATCCTTCAATACAAATTAAAATAAATCGAAATCAATGAAAATTAAATTTATCAATGCAAATGGAAACATTGAAATGAAATTCGTAACATATATAGTATTGCAAGTGTGTTGCTATTATGCGCAACAGATAGTGCTGATTTCGAAAAAAGGCATGTTTTATCTGACACAGGTGTGGCATCTATATAGTAAGTATATAAAAACATGTGCATATTCGAATGGAACGTTGTGTCAGAATTTCAAAGCAATCGGTGAAGAACTTTCGGAGATTACAGTGTGTGTTGCTCTTATGTCCAACAGATGGCACTGTTAAAAAAAAACGCATGTTTTTTCCTGTCACAGGTGAGACATGTATATAGTAGGAATATAAAAATACACGCCTATTTGAATGCAACGTTGTGTCAAAATTTCAAAGCAATCGGTAAAGTGGTTTCCAAGATTTCCTTCACTGGAAAAACAGTTTTTTTTTTAAACATGTTTTTTCCATCACAGACGTGACATCTATATAATATGTATATAAAAACCCGCTCGGATGCGAATGGAACGTTGTGTGAAAATTTCAAATTAATCGGTGAAGAACTTTCAGAGATTAGCGATTTTGAACAAACGAAAATTTCCATATATATATATATATATATATATATATATATATATATATATATATATATATATATATATATATATATATATATATATATATATATATATATATGCGAACAAGCCTGAATGGTCCCCAGGACAATATGCAACTGAAAACTCACACCCCAGAAGTGACTCGAACCCATACTCCCAGGAGCAACGCAACTGGTATGTACAAGACGCCTTAATCCACTTGACCATCACGACCGGACAAAATGAGGTGATAGCCGAGGCTATTTGAACCACCCCACCGCCGGCACTCGGATAGTAATCTTGGGCATAGCATTTTACCAAATCACCTCATTCTTTGGGGCACACGTGAGGAACACAAATGCGAACAAGCCTGAATGATCCCCAGGACAATATGCAACTGAAAACTCACACCCCAGAAGTGACTCGAACCCATACTCCCAGGAGCAACGCAACTGGTATGTACAAGGCGCCTTAATCCACTTGACCATCACGACCGGACAAAATGAGGTGATAGCCGAGGCTATTTGAACCACCCCACCGCCGGCACTCGGATAGTAATCTTGGGCATAGCATTTTACCAAATCACCTCATTCTTTGGGGCACACGTGAGGAACACAAATGCGAACAAGCCTGAATGGTCCCCAGGACAATATGCAACTGAAAACTCTTAACTGGATTAAGGCGTCTTGTACATACCAGTTGCGTTGCTCCTGGGAGTATGGGTTCGAGTCACTTCTGGGGTGTGAGTTTTCAGTTATATATATATATATATATATATATATATATATATATATATATATATATATATATATATATATATATATAACTGAAAACTCACACCCCAGAAGTGACTCGAACCCATACTCCCAGGAGCAACGCAACTGGTATGTACAAGACGCCTTAATCCAGTTAAGAGTTTTCAGTTGCATATTGTCCTGGGGACCATTCAGGCTTGTTCGCATTTGTGTTCCTCACGTGTGCCCCAAAGAATGAGGTGATTTGGTAAAATGCTATGCCCAAGATTACTATCCGAGTGCCGGCGGTGGGGTGGTTCAAATAGCCTCGGCTATCACCTCATTTTGTCCGGTCGTGATGGTCAAGTGGATTAAGGCGCCTTGTACATACCAGTTGCGTTGCTCCTGGGAGTATGGGTTCGAGTCACTTCTGGGGTGTGAGTTTTCAGTTATATATATATATGTATATATGTCGTACCTAGTAGCCAGAACTCACTTCTCAGCCTACTATGCAAGGCCCGATTTGCCTGATAAGCCAAGTTTTCATGAATTAATGTTTTTTCGACTACTTAACCTACCTAACCTAACCTAACCTAACTTTTTCGGCTACCTAACCGAACCTAACCTATAAAGATAGGTTAGGTTAGGTTAGGTAGGTTTGGTCATATATCTACATTAATTTTAACTCCAATAAAAAAAAATTGACCTCATACATCATGAAATGGGTAGCTTTATTATTTCATAAGAAAAAAATTAGAGAAAATATATTAATTCAGGAAAACTTGGCTTATTAGGCAAATCGGGCCTTGTATAGTAGGCTGAGAAGTGCGTTCTGGCTACTAGGTACGACATATATATATATATATATATATATATATATATATATATATATATATATGTCGTACCTAGTAGCCAGAACGCACTTCTCAGCCTACTAAGCAAGGCTCGATTTGCCTAATAAGCCAAGTTTTCATGAATTAATTGTTTTTCCACTACCTAACATACCTAACCTAACCTAACCTAACTTTTTCGTCTACCTAACCCAACCTAACCTATAAAGATAGGTTAGGTTAGGTAGGGTTGGTTAGGATCGGTCATATATCTACGTTAATTTTAATTAACTTCAATAAAAAAAATTTATGTCATACATAATGAAATGGGTAGCTTTATCATTTCATAAGAAAAAAATTAGAGAAAATATAATAATTCAGGAAAACTTGGCTTATTAGGCAAATCGGGCCCTGCATAGTAGGCTGAGAAGTGCGTTCTGGCTACTAGGTACGACATATATATATATATATATATATATATATATATATATATATATATATATATATATATATATATATGTCGTACCTAGTAGCCAGAACGCACTTCTCAGCCTACTATGCAAGGCTCGATTTGCCTAATAAGCCAAGTTTTCATGAAATAATTGGTTTTCGACTACCTAACCTACCTAACCTAACCTAACCTAACTTTTTTCGGATACCTAACCTAACCTAACCTATAGAGATAGGTTAGGTTAGGTTAGGTAGGTTTGGTTAGGTTCGGTCATATATCTATGTTAATTTTAACTCCAATTAAAAAAAAATTGAACTCATACATAATTAAATTGGTAGCTTTATCATTTCATAGGAAAAAAATAGAGAAAATATATTAATTCATGAAAACTTGGCTTATTAGGCAAATCGGGCCTTGCATAGTAGGCCGAGAAGTGCATTCTGGCTACTAGGTACGACATATATATATATATATATATATATATATATATATATATATATATATATATATATATATATATATATATATATATATATTTCTAACATAAGTAAATATATTTACATACATTTCTTATGTTTCTTTTTACTGTTGATGGTAATTGAAAAATTAATTCTCCAAAATTCATTTTAATTTCTAGTCTGATGTGACACTTGAACACGTTTCGTAATAACTTATTACATTTTCAAAGACTTTAGTTTACACACACACAACTATAACCTGCAAACACTAAACAGAGTTTTACTATGCTATCATTTAAACAGCTTTCGTCTTATATACTCGCATTTGGAAACAAAACTTTCAACACAAGACAGAGCAAACTTTCAACACAAGACAGAACATGGTGCAATGGGTATGGAATAGAAGTAACTGCAAAGGGCCTATTGGCCCATATTTCTTGATGCTTCTATATTGGTGCAGAGTCTTGAAGTAGGTAGAATATAGTTGTGCATTAATTGGCTGTTGACTGCTGGTGTTGACTTCTTGATGTGTAGTGCATCGCAGATGTCAAGCCGCCTGCTATCGCTGTATCTATCGATGATTTCTGTGATGTTTGTTAAGACTTCTCTGGTGATCGTCTGGATGTGGGAAGAGATTATATGTTCCTTAATGGAGCCCACCACCACTAAAGAAGGTCGCCACCAAAGACACCTTACAAGCAGAACTTATTGCAGAAGGAGGAAAGATTCGAGGCAACTACAGAAGCACCATACTGTCCCCTGAGCTCAAAGCGGCAGCTAAGAGCCTTCGTGAGAAGGAGATAGTCGTCAGGAGAGGAGGCAAGTTGCTAATATATGTCATTCTTAAAAAAGACGAATATCTGGCGAAAATGAATCTCATACTCATTAACCAAACTAAATTCTAAAGGGTAACGAAGGACACTACAGCCGAATTGAAAACAAAGGTTAACAGTGTCACGGGGGGTGGGCTGGGGCTCCGCTAGCAAACGGCTGCTAGGGGCTCAGAAGGCAGAATATTCAGCCCCTCTGACTCCCGGGATTCACCGGAGTCTCCTTGGTCCCACAGTGGAGGACCAGCCACCGCAGGTCTTTGCTCCCAACACTAAAGGAGGGGGGGGGGTGCCACTGATTCACCCTGGGAGCCCTTCAGTCAACCACGGGGAAACTGCTGTTAACAGTTCCGGCCTAGACCCGATGAGAAGTAAAGGAAGATTATCAGGCTTATCTTATAACAATAACTTCCCTGAGTCTTGCCTGCAAGACAAAAGGATGCAGGAACTCCTTTCCCGCCTGCCTTCCCTATCTTCTTCTTAAGAAGGTCGCCAGCTGGGTTAGTATATCTGCACCCCAGCGATGCAGTTCAGTGGGTGTATTCTATACTATTTGTTGCCAGAGTGTTGCTACTCCCACGATCTACCACTGGACTGTCAGCTCAGGGTACTCTCCAATAAAAGTCTGTGTGGCTTTACCTATCTCCAGCCACTACGTTGCTTGTTGCCACCATTCAGGCTCTGATACTGGTCGGATGGCTTAGGGTACACTTTAATATAAGTTTGTGCTGGTTTACCACTCTCCAGGCGATAAGAACTTCTATAGAGAACGTGACGTTCCCTAGGTGGTACTATGATAACCCTCGTGTATGCTCATAGAGAAATATAATAATGGAGGCACACTTAAAGACAATGATAAAATGTGTGAATTTACTGACACAAATTACATGATCACACATACACTTATAAGCAATACAGGAAAATGAACATAAGGATAATAAATCTGGAGATCGTCATCAACTCTTCTTTCACGACCTCCAACCACTCCTTCAACTGGGCAGATTAGACAGGAGTCACACACTCTCTCACAGAAGGACCTCTTCGCCACGTCGGCACCTCTTTTTCCACTGTCCTGCCGTCCACGCACACTGTCCTCTCCAACAGTCCTGGACACAAGCTGCCCTGCAGCCTATCCTACTACTAAAGTATTAATGCTATCCTGCAACATACAAATGCAAATATCGTGGCCTATCTAGCCTACTCAAACAAGGGGTAATGGGAGGGAAATTTGATCTACCTTACATTCCTGGCTCACGACGCCTGTCCCTCGATAGTGTGAGGTTCCCACGCTTCCTGAGTCGATCCTTGACGATCCAGAAACGTTCCACAAGTCCTCAGGTGTCGTGCAGCCTTCGCGTCATCGCCGATCCAATCCCAGAGATTCAGCTTTCCCAATCCTGGTTTACCAGTGGGCACTGAGCTAATCACTATATGCACACACTCGTCCCTTCCTCAAGACGTTGCTCCTTGTCCTAGGAATGGTGTCGTCCCTCCAAAACCCTCAGTGAATGTGACCCAGTCACAGCTAAGCCTGCCCGCCACATCTTTCTAGACCCTCAGTGTCGAGCGGCGCCGCCCAGTGTCGTAGCCGACCAATCTTCCAAGTTTTCTCAGCTCAATGAACTTGGCTTCTTTCTTCCTTCCCAGAAGCGC
Source organism: Procambarus clarkii (assembly GCF_040958095.1). Classification (NCBI taxonomy): domain Eukaryota; kingdom Metazoa; phylum Arthropoda; class Malacostraca; order Decapoda; family Cambaridae; genus Procambarus; species Procambarus clarkii. The sequence continues at coordinate 12,923,456 of NC_091202.1, read as the reverse complement.
AGGGTCTCCAATAATGATGGTGGGGCTGCGATGGTTAGTTTAATCCACTGAATATGGCTTGTAGAGCCTCAAATCCTCGAGAGCTGACCGAGGCGCGTCCTCTCGCCTCCACAGTCAGGTCAACTCTGACGTTGGAGCCGCCCGGGGCACTCGGTGACGTCACGGCGGGCTCTGATTGGTCGCCCGTGACCCACGCCATCTAATCAGCACACGGCTAGCGTTTTCTAGAAAACGGCGGATCTGCAGGTAGGGGGTACTCTTTCATTTATATCTGGGCGCCACTTTTCCCTTTACCTACAAACTTATTATGTAAATTTCTCCCTTATCTGGCGGCTGGTCTGGTCGCCACATATACCAACAGACTCCCTGTACCTCAGAGAATCAGTAGGGAGAGCTGACATGACTCTTAAAGCAGGCAAACGGAAAAAATAGGAGAGGTCACCGTAACAAAATAAACATAGCAGTCTCCGTGGTGTAGTGGTAAGACACTCGCCTGGCATTCCGCGAGCGCTATGTCATGGGTTCGTATCCTGGCCGGGGAGGATTTACTGGGCGCAAGTCCTTAACTGTAGCCTCTGTTTAACGCAACAGTAAAATGTGTACTTGGATGAAAAAACGATTCTTCGCGGCAGGGGATCGTATTCCAGGGACCGTAGGAATAAGGACTTGCCCGAAACGCTACGCGTACTAGTGGCTGTACAAGAATGTAAGAACTCTTGTATATATCTCAAAAAAAAAAAAAAAAAAAAAAAAA
>NC_091202.1:12752702-12920202 GCF_040958095.1 Procambarus clarkii | reverse complement strand
CGGACAAAATGAGGTGATAGCCGAGGCTATATGAACCACCCCACCGCCGGCACTCAGATAGTTATCTTGGGCATAGCATTTTACCAAATCACCTCATTCTTTGGGGCACACGTGAGGAACACAAATGCGAACAAGCCTGAATGGTCCCCAGGACATATGCAACTGAAAACTCACACCCCAGAAGTGACTCGAACCCATACTCCCAGAAGCAACGCAACTGGTATGTACAAGACGCCTTAATCCACTTGACCATCAGGACCGGACAAAATGAGGTGATAGCCGAGGCTATATGAACCACCCCACCGCCGGCACTCGGATAGTTATCTTGGGCATAGCATTTTACCAAATCACCTCATTCTTTGGGGCACACGTGAGGAACACAAATGCGAACAAGCCTGAATGGTCCCCAGGACATATGCAACTGAAAACTCACACCCCAGAAGTGACTCGAACCCATACTCCCAGAAGCAACGCAACTGGTATGTACAAGACGCCTTAATCCACTTGACCATCACGACCGGACAAAATGAGGTGATAGCCGAGGCTATATGAACCACCCCACCGCCGGCACTCGGATAGTTATCTTGGGCATAGCATTTTACCAAATCACCTCATTCTTTGGGGCACACGTGAGGAACACAAATGCGAACAAGCCTGAATGGTCCCCAGGACATATGCAACTGAAAACTCATATGCAACCCCAGGACATATGCAACCGGCGGTGGGGTGGTTCATATAGCCTCGGCTATCACCTCATTTTGTCCGGTCGTGATGGTCAAGTGGATTAAGGCGTCTTGTACATACCAGTTGCGTTGCTTCTGGGAGTATGGGTTCGAGTCACTTCTGGGGTGTGAGTTTTCAGTTGCATATGTCCTGGGGACCATTCAGGCTTGTTCGCATTTGTGTTCCTCACGTGTGCCCCAAAGAATGAGGTGATTTGGTAAAATGCTATGCCCAAGATAACTATCCGAGTGCCGGCGGTGGGGTGGTTCATATAGCCTCGGCTATCACCTCATTTTGTCCGGTCGTGATGGTCAAGTGGATTAAGGCGTCTTGTACATACCAGTTGCGTTGCTTCTGGGAGTATGGGTTCGAGTCACTTCTGGGGTAGGAGTTTTCAGTTGCATATGTCCTGGGGACCATTCAGGCTTGTTCGCATTTGTGTTCCTCACGTGTGCCCCAAAGAATGAAATGATTTGGTAAAATGCTATGCCCAAGATAACTATCCGAGTGCCGGCGGTGGGGTGGTTCATATAGCCTCGGCTATCACCTCATTTTGTCCGGTCGTAATGGTCAAGTGGATTAAGGCGTCTTGTACATACCAGTTGCGTTGCTTCTGGGAGTATGGGTTCGAGTCACTTCTGGGGTGTGAGTTTTCAGTTGCATATGTCCTGGGGACCATTCAGGCTTGTTCGCATTTGTGTTCCTCACGTGTGCCCCAAAGAATGAGGTGATTTGGTAAAATGCTATGCCCAAGATAACTATCCGAGTGCCGGCGGTGGGGTGGTTCATATAGCCTCGGCTATCACCTCATTTTGTCCGGTCGTGATGGTCAAGAGGATTAAGGCGTCTTGTACATACCAGTTGCGTTGCTTCTTGGAGTATGGGTTCGAGTCACTTCTGGGGTGTGAGTTTTCAGTTGCATATGTCCTGGGGACCATTCAGGCTTGTTCGCATTTGTGTTCCTCACGTGTGCCCCAAAGAATGAGGTGATTTGGTAAAATGCTATGCCCAAGATAACTATCCGAGTGCCGGCGGTGGGGTGGTTCATATAGCCTCGGCTATCACCTCATTTTGTCCGGTCGTGATGGTCAAGTGGATTAAGGCGTCTTGTACATACCAGTTGCGTTGCTTCTGGGAGTATGGGTTCGAGTCACTTCTGGGGTGTGAGTTTTCAGTTATATATATATATATATATATATATATATATATATATATATATATATATATATATATATATATATATATATATATATATTATTAAATATGACCGAAAAAGTAAGATTAATAATTCTAACACGAATTTTCTCAATCTTTCGTACATTTCTTTTCACTGTTGGTGGTAATTCATAAATCAATTCTCCAAAATTCATTTTTATTTCTAGTCTGACGCAACACTTGAGCGCGTTTCGTAAAACTTATTACATTTTCAAAGACTTTAGTTTACACATACACAACTGAATAGAACTTACACATCTCCGATTTGTTTATATCTACATTTTAGTGAGGTGGATGGGGTGAGGTGGTTTTAATAGGGTATTAAATTCACCAACACAAGACAGAACACGAAACAATGGGTATTGAATGGAAGTGATTGTAGAAAGCCTATTGGTCCATATTTCTTGATGCTTCTATATTGGAGCGGAGTCTTGAGGTGGGTAGAATATAGTTGTGCATTATTGGCTGTTGATTGCTGGTGTTGACTTCTTAATGTGTAGTGCCTCGCAAACGTCAAGCCGCCTGCTATCGCTGTATCTATCGATGATTTCTGTGTTTTTTACTAGGATTTCTCTGGTGGTGGTTTGGTTGTGGGAAGAGATTATATGTTCCTTAATGGAGCCCTGTTGCTTATGCATCGTTAATCGCCTGGAAAGAGATGTTGTTGTCTTGCCTATATACTGAGTTCTTTGAGGCTTACAATCCCCAAGCGGGCATTTGAAGGCATAGACGACATTGGTCTCTTTTAAAGCGTTATGCTTTGTGTCTGGAGAGTTTCTCATGAGTAGGTTGGCCGTTTTTATTGTTTTATAGTAAATCGTCAATTGTATCTTCTGATTTTTGTCTGTAGGGATAACGTTCCTATTAACAATATCTTTCAGGGCCCTTTCCTCCGTTTTATGAGCTGTGGAAAAGAAGTTCCTGTAAAATAGTCTAATAGGGGGTACAGGTGTTGTGTTAGTTGTCTCTTCAGAGGTTGCATGGCGTTTCACTTTCCTTCTTCTTATGATGTCTTCGACGAAACCATTGGAGAAGCCGTTGTTGACTAGGACCTGCCTTACCCTACAGAGTTCTTCATCGACTTGCTTCCATCCTGAGCTGTGGCTGAGAGCACGGTCGACATAAGCGGTAACAACACTCCTCTTGTACCTGTCTGGGCAGTCACTGTTGGCATTCAGGCACATTCCTATGTTTCCTTAGTGTAGACAGCAGTGTGGTAACCTCTGCTCATTTCCATGACTGTTACATCTAGAAAGGGCAGTTTCCCATCCTTCTCCATCTCGTAAGTGAAACGCAACACAGAATTCCGCTCAAATGCCTCCTTCAGCTCCTGCAGATGTCTAACATCAGGTACTTGTTTCCTTTCTTTAAAAATGTAATAAGTTATTACGAAACACGTTCATGTTTCACGTCAGACTAAAAATAAAAATGGATTTTGGAGAATTGATTTTTCAATTACCATCGACAGTGAAAAGAAACATAAGAAATATTGAGTAAATTCGTGTTAGAATTAATAATCTTACTTTTTCGGTCATATTTAATAATATATATATATATATATATATATATATATATATATATATATATATATATATATATGTTTCATTGAATATGACCGCATATTCTGTATTTATTATTTTCTGGTTTAGGGCTTCTATCCCTCTAACTATTTTCTTAGCATCAGGGCTTAATTGAAATAGGAGTTCTCCAAAACTCATTTTCGTACTTTTAAGGTGAAGAAAAGAAGTGATTTACTATAGAGTGTATTACACTAATTTGTATAATTTGCACGACGTTTCGAACCTCCATGGTTCATTCTCAAGTGAACAGATCTTACAATACTAGTTGATTTTATACCCGCATTAGGTCAGGTGATAATACAATGAAGGTGAAAACATGGGGGGATACATAAGGGATAAACATAGGGGCTGCAGAAGGCTTATTGGCCCATACGAGGCATCTCCTATCTAAACACAAAGATTAATCCAGTGTAATTGGCCTGTTATGTTGGACATTGTCTTCTGTGTTGGCATCGATATGTTCTTGTCTTGTCCTTACTCTCATGGTGGGTAGAGTAAATAGTTCCGTGATTTGGGTGTTCATGGTAGGTCGCTCTATTCTTATGTGAATTGCCTCAAGAATTTGTAATCTTCTTGAATCTTGGGTTTTGTCTATTATATTTTGTCTATAAGATTCAAGAAGATTACAAATTCTTGAGGCAATTTACATAAGAATAGAGCGACCTACCATGAACACCCAAATCACGGAACTATTTACTCTACCCACCATGAGAGTAAGGACAAGACAAGAACATATCGATGCCAACACAGAAGACAATGTCCAACATAACAGGCCAATTACACTGGATTAATCTTTGTGTTTAGATAGGAGATGCCTCGTATGGGCCAATAAGCCTTCTGCAGCCCCTATGTTTATCCCTTATGTATCCCCCCATGTTTTCACCTTCATTGTATTATCACCTGACCTAATGCGGGTATAAAATCAACTAGTATTGTAAGATCTGTTCACTTGAGAATGAACCATGGAGGTTCGAAACGTCGTGCAAATTATACAAATTAGTGTAATACACTCTATAGTAAATCACTTCTTTTCTTCACCTTAAAAGTACGAAAATGAGTTTTGGAGAACTCCTATTTCAATTATGCCCTGATGCTAAGAAAATAGTTAGAGGGATAGAAGCCCAAAACCAGAAAATAATAAATACAGAATATGCGGTCATATTCAATGAAACATGTTTGAAAGAAAACCTGCTGCCAGTATACACCAATATATATATATATATATATATATATATATATATATATATATATATATATATATATATATATATATATATATATATATATATATATATATATATATATATATGTCGTACCTAGTAGCCAGAACGCACTTCTCAGCCTACTATGCAATGCCCGATTTGCCTAATAAGCCAAGTTTTCATGAATTAATGCTTTATTGACTACCTAACCTACCTAACCTAACCTAACTTTTTCGGTTACCCAACCAAAACTAACCTATAAAGATAGGTTAGGTTAGGTTAGGTTAGGTTAGGTAGGGTTGGTTAGGTTCGGTCATATATCTACGTTAATTTAAACTCCAATAAAAAAAAATTGACCTCATTCATAATGAAATGGGTAGCTTTATCATTTCATAAGAAAACAATTAGAGAAAATATATTCATTCAGGAAAACTTGGCTTATTAGGCAAATCGGGCCTTGCATAGTAGGCTGAGAAGTGCGTTCTGGCTACTAGGTACGACATATATATATATATATATATATATATATATATATATATATATATATATATATATATATATATATATGTCGTACCTAGTAGCCAGAACACACTTCTCGGCCTACTATGCAAGGCCCAATTTGCCTATTAGGCCGAATGATTTTCTATATTTTCAATAAATTTTTTCCAATTAGTATATTTGAATTATTATTATTATATTATATTAAGAACATAAATTATTTAGTTAGTTGTGATAGTTTAGGTTAGGTTAAGATACGTTAGGTTAGGTAGGGTTGGTTAAGTTCGGTCATATATCTCTGTTAGTTTTAACTTAAAAAAAAAATTAACTCATGCATAATGAAATTGATAGTTTTATCATTTCATAAGAAAAAAATTATAAAATATATAAATTCAGGAAAACTTGATTGATTATAGGTAAATCGGGCATTGCATAATAGGTCAAGTACTGCGTTCTGGCTACTAGGTACAACATATATATATATATATATATATATATATATATATGTATATATGTCGTACCTAGTAGCCAGAACGCACTTCTCAGCCTACTATGCAAGGCCCGATTTGCCTAATAAGCCAAGTTTTCCTGAATTAATATATTTTCTCTAATTTTTTTTTTATGAAATGATAAAGCTACCCATTTCATTATGTATGAGGTCAACTTTTTTTTATTGGAGTTAAAATTAACGTAGATATATGACCAAACCTAACCAACCCTACCTAACCTAACCTAACGTATCTTTATAGGTTAGGTTAGGTTAGGTAGCCAAAAAAGTTAGGTCAGGTTACGTTAGGTAGTCGAAAAAACATTAATTCATGAAAACTTGGCTTATTAGGCAAATCGGGCCTTGCATAGTAGGCTGAGAAGTGCGTTCTGGCTACTAGGTACGACATATATATATATATATATATATATATATATATATATATATATATATATATATATATATATATATATATATATATATATATATATATATATATATATTGATACATATATCAATGGAAGATCAATTTTGGTAGAATGGTGTCAGGTTAACCTAAGGATTGGGGAGAGGCCCGTTCACAGGGCCTACTCCAGCACTGCCAGGTACCTATTAAAGTACATTATCCAGTCGAGCATTATTATTCTGTTTCAACATGTAACTTACATATTTTTCACTATGAGGAATCGAGTGGCAGCTCATTTCGTGTGGTCCATATATCACCTGCTGCTGAAGTGACTTCAGGAGTGTCTCATTCTGCCAGGTGGCGTTGCTATGAAGGATGTCATACAGGGAGATGTTGCGAACCGCTTCCAGCCGCATGAAAATATAAAACAAGAATATTTTATGTTAAAATAAAATAATGGTTCAAACGAATTAATTAAATAGAGCTTTTCTTTAACTGACCAGTGGGATACCATAGGAATATCTTTCAGTATTTTTTTATATTTAAAATTGAAACAATGAACAGAACTGTTTACTCAATGAAATATAAATTTTTACAAGTTAATATCAGACAGTCTGGTGTTTTATCTGACAATGTTTTAGTAACCTAAAACAATATTATTGTACTTCATCAATAAACTATTATTTTTAATATCAGTAGAAAGGTCAAATTCGTGCACTGTTTAATAAAGGATAGCAATAGATAATGTTTCATTGCAGTGGCATTGTCTGCAGTTCTGCCACATCTTCCAACATCTACACACGGGTTAAGCATCCCCGAGTGCCAGAAGACTCCCCCTTCACACTCCTCACATCTCACACTGACCACTCAATGGTTTATAAGCCACAAGTAAAACAAAGCAGAGGAGAGTTAATAAGAGAAACGGGATGCAATAAATAGAAACGACTAATTAGACACGCATATGTAGACAACAAAATACAAAAATACCAGGGACAAAAGTAGTAGTAGTGTAAACCGAGGCAATGACCATCCACTTTTGCTTTTCCATGGAACGGTCATTGGCACCCGATTTATTTTTCTGAACATCGCAGTGAAACCGAAAAAAGAAAGTTACCAACCGGTAGGTTCTTTGGCTATGATGGCTCGGTACAGGTGGAACATCTTTAATGGGCCATGCAGGGAGGTGAGGCCTTCAACCATCTTCACAGCATCTTTTCTCTCTTTCTCCTCGTCAACATTAATTTTTCTAAGAGAACATTACACAACAGGTGTAAAATTACTATACAGCAGGTTCAGAATCAGTTCAAATTTGTAGAATATTTTTATTACAGATGGAAACTGGTTGGAAACATTTGTAAAACGTAGTAGAAAGAAAAATATAAGAAATAGTGTAGAACAGTAATGTTACAGAATAGGTAATAAAATACTGTGGAAGAAGTGTATATATGAGTCAGGTCAAGGAACCTTGCAGAGACTCCGAGGATCAATGTCCATGACCCAGTCTCTGACCAGGTCTAGTTGGTGATACCGTCAGACTGTTGGAGGCAGCTGCTCACAGACGGAGTATGAATCACAGTCTGGTATATCAAGGATCCTTTGGGTTCGAGTCACTTCTGGGGTGAGGAGTTTTCAGTTGCATATATGCCTGGGTACCATTCAGGCTTGTTCGCATTTGTGTTGCTCCCGTGACCCCACAAAATGAGGTGATTTGATAAAATAACTATGCCCAAGATTACCATGAAAGTGCCGTTGGGATGATGGGCAAATAGCCTTTGCTACCATCATCTTTTGAACGGTCACTGATAGTAGAGTGGTTAAGGTCTCTTGTACACTACTTGCATAGTGCTCCTGGCAGAATGGCTTCGAGTCACTACTAGGGTGTGGAGTTGCATACGTGCCTTAGGACCATTCAGGTTTGTTCACATATGTGTTGCTCACGGGGCCCCACAAAATGAGGTGATTTGATAAAATAACTATGACCAAGATTACCATCAAAGTGCCGTCGGGATGATGGGCAAATAGCCTCGGCTACCACCAACTTTTCTACGGACACTGATGGTCGAGTGGTTAAGGTCTCCTGTACACCAGTTGCATAGTGCTCCTGGCAGTATGGGTTCGAGTCACTTCTGGGGTGTGGAGTTTTCAGTTGCATATATACCTGGGGACTATTCAGGCTTCTTCACATTTTGTTTTATATACATACATATGGATGTCACGTCTGTGATGGGGAAAAAACATGTTTTTCTTTGAAAAACTGTTTTTCCATGTGTCTTTCATGTGATGGAAATCTTCGAAACCTCTTTACTGATTGCTTTGAAATTTTTAAAACATTGCAATCGAATAGGCGCACGTTTTTATATACCTACTATATACATGCCTCACCTGTGACAGGAAAGTAAGTTAGTAATTATCAAGAGAAGACACCAAACTGGGAAGGATATGTAGCACCATCAAATGTGCGGGATAATCAGAGGGAGTTAAATATCACCAAGGATGCCAATACGAGAACAGAAATGCATAAGACGAACGATATCATAAGTGTCCGATTCACCAAGAATTCTATCGAGGGACAAGCGACTGCAAGGGACTGTCGGAAAACAAGACACACGCTCGTTCTGGAAGTCAGGACATTCAACAAGGATATGCACGACCATAAGAGGGACAATGCAATTTGGACAATAAGTAGCACGGCGGCGCTCCATTAATTGACCATGAGTTAAGCGCGAATGTCCGATACGCAACTTCGCCAGAGCCGTTTCCCATCGGCGGTTACGGTGGTAGGAGGAAGGCCATGAGGGCATACTTCTCTTAAGAGTTCGCAGTTTGTTACCAGTATCAGAAGACCAACAATCCCGCCAATGGGTAAGGATGGAGGAATGAATGAGTGGGTAAAAGTCAGAATAAGGAATACCTTTCTGGGAGATGGGACAAGAGCGGACAGCTTTCCTAGCAGCAGCATCTCCACGCTCATTTAAAGAGACACCAATATGGCTAAGAATCCAGCAAAACTCAACTGACTTAAATTTACTGGAAATAAGAAACAGCCAATGTTGACTCTCGACAACCACTGGATGGACCAGATTAAAGGACCCGAGAGCCATGAGGACACTACGAGAGTCAATGACAAACACAAAGAAAGATTGACAATGAGAAAGCAGAAGACGAAGAGCATAGAGAATAGCATACAGTTGTGCGGTGAAGATAATAGTCTCCGGAGGTAGGCGACACATATAAGTGCAGTCAGGAAAAACAACAGAGTACCCTACACCGTCCGCAGACTTAGACCCATCAGTGAAGATGGAAACGGAGCGAGAGTGCGAAGAAAAGTGCTCAAGGAAGAGGCGTTTCAGAACCGTAGGAGGGGTAAATGCTTGTGATGCGGGTCAAGGATGTACAAACTTCGGAAGGGGGACTCTCCACAGGGGCAAGGAAGGAACAATACGAGGAGAAATATTAGACATATGAACTGAAAGAGAATCCTGTAAGCGAGATAACCGGATAGAAAGAGGGAGGTGGTGAAAAGAAACAGGAACCACAGGAGGGGTTAAAGTTAAAGCACGACAGAGGCGAGAGGAAGGATGTTGCAAGGACTGTACAAGATAGAAAAGACAGTAGTGATGACGGCGGTCCTGGAGAGACAGGAAGCTAGAGTCAACATACAAGCTGAGGGCGGAATGTTGACCAGACCACACACTAGAAATTGAAGGGACGACGACGTTTCGGTCTGTCCTGGACTATTCTCAAGTCGATTGTGATGAGGACAGGTAGGGACAGGCATTAAATAGGCAAGAGAGAGCTGAGGAGGAAAGTAAGCTGAGGAGGAAAGAGGGACCCACCGTCGTATTGCTGAAAATAGGCAGAGACAGTGACACCAAACCTCACTCGAAAGGAACGACGAGAGAGGAAGCTTTGAAGAAAGAGAGGGAGATTACCACGAAGGCCAAAAGAATGAAGTTTGGGTAGAATATGATATCGCCAAGTGGTGTCTTAAGCCTTTTCCAGGTCAAAAAGGACGGCAACAACGGAGGTCTTTGTAGCAAAAGCTGTACAAATATAGACCTCTCTTGCCTATTTAATGCCTGTCCCTACCTGTCCTCATCACAATCGACTTGAGAATGGTCCAGGACGGACCGAAACGTCGTCGTCCCTTCAATTTCTAGTGTGTGGTCTGGTCAACATACTTCAGCCACGTTATTGTGACTCATCGCCTGCTGGGGGCGGAAGTTCAACGAAAGGCACCAGAGCTGAGGCTCAACCCAGTATGGTGCAAAGCATCAAGACGGCGAAGAGTAAAAGGAGAAGCAGACGAGTGGACAGGGCAACCATAATCGAGTTTAGACAGGACGAGAGAGGAATGCTCCCACTCCCTAAGAAGTATGGGACAAAACCTTAAGGGGGATAACGACCTTAGAGCATTCAACTCGTAGGTATGAGATATGGGGCGACCAAGACAAACGAGTGTCAAATATTAACCCGAAAAGCTTAGCAGAATCCTTGAACACAAGGGGATGACCATAAAGCGACAAAGAGGGACGAAGAACAGCATGCTTCCTAGTAAAAGTCATGGCACAAGTCTTAGATGTAGAGAACCTGAAGCCATGATCGGTTGCTCAAGACGACACGGCATCAATCACAAGTCGAAGCCGCCGTTGAAGGAAAGGTGAATCAGCACCCCGACAGCAAAGGGTAAGATCGTCGACATATAGAGCGGAGAAGATGCCAGAAGGAAGAGAGAAAAAAAGACCATTAAGGGCAACCAGAAAAAGAGTAGTGCTCAGAACACTACCTTGGGACCCACCGTCGTATTGCTGAAAATAGGCAGAGACAGTGACACCAAACCTCACTCGAAAGGAACGACGAGAGAGGAAGCTTTGAAGAAAGAGAGGGAGTTTACCACGAAGGCCAAAAGAATGAAGTTTGGGTAGAATATGATATCGCCAAGTGGTGTCTTAAGCCTTTTCCAGGTCAAAAAGGACGGCAACAACGGAGGTCTTTGCAGCAAAAGCTGTACAAATATAGACCTCCAAGTTCACCAGGACATCTGTTGTGCTGCGGCACTTGCGAAAACCAAATTCATAAGGGGAGAGGTGGTGATAGTGTTCTAAGAACCAGATCAGACGAACCTTAACAATACGTTCAAAGAGTGTGCAGACACAACTCGTGAGGGCAATAGGGCGGAAGTCCTTAGTTGATGTCCCAAGAGACACTGGTTTCCGAACAGGGAGGACAACGACATCGAGCCAGTCCTCAGGGACTGACCACAACTCCCAGACCCGATTAATCAGACTCAGTAAATACTGAGACGTGCACGGAGGCAGATAGCAAAGCATCTCATAATGAATGCAATCGGAGTCCGCCGCCGTAGAACCGCAGATGGCCAGGGCAGACTGAATTTCAGAGAGAGAAGGGATCGTTTTAGGGAAGTCTGAGATGAGTGCAGAAATCTAAAGTACGAGATTCAAAAACAGGTTTACGAAGAAGGAAAGATTGAGGAAGATGAGAACCAGAGTTAACAGAAGAAAAGTGGGAACTCAGTTCGGTCGCGATCTGCAACGGGTCCGCCACAAGAGTATCATGGAGGTGAAGGAATGGCGATACATCGGGAACAAAATTACCCACCATCTTGTGGAAATGCTTCCAGGTCTGCGGCAGAGGAGTTTCGGACGTAATGGTGGAAACATAAGACTTCCAACACTCACACTTAGCTGTACGAATGGCCCGTAGGGCCATCTGTACAGCGATGAGTGCATACATCCGAGTGCGATGGCCCTACGGACCATCGCACTCCTGTCTCTCCAGGACCGCCGTCATCACTATTGTCTTTTCTATCTTGTACAGTCCTTGCAACATCCAAAACAAAAGAAATTAATCAGCCGTCTACTGGAGCCAGTGTCTCTTCCAGGCTGCATGCTTACAGCAGACAGTCCGAGCACAGTCTACATTCCACCAGGGAACACACTTCCGTCGTCCCCGAGAGGAAGAGCGAGGAATAGAGTGGAAGGCAGCGTCGAAGATGGTGTCATAAAAATGGAGGGCGCAAGGGAGAGGCAGAAAGGAGAGGTCAGAGAGAGGAGCACGGAGGGTAAATAGGTTCCAGTCTGAATTGGCAAACTGCCACCTAGGGAAGGAGAAGGAAGGGTGAAAAGAGAAAAAGGTAACAAGGATGGGGAAATGGTCACTGTCATGGAGGTCATCAAGAACCCCCATGTGAAATCCAAGTAAAGAGACGACGAGCAGAGAAAAGATCAAGACAGGAAAGGGTGCGAGTTCGAGAGTCCAAATGAGTGGGCTCACCAAAATTCAGAAGAGACAGGGAAGAAAAGAGGATGAAAGGTTCGAGAAGGCGACCACGGGTGTTTGTCAGAACATCACCCCAGAGGGTATGTCGACAATTGAAATCACCCAGCAGGAGAACAGACTTCGGTAAGGAGTCCAGTAGGTGTTTATGATAGGGAAGAGAGAGCGGGACATTTGGAAGGGAGAGAGAAAGCGGGACATATGGGGGAGTTAAATGGTAATAAACCGTGTACCATTTACGCACAAAGATACGTGCAGCAGAACATTGGAGAGGCGACGGAAAAACTAGGGGGGACGAAGAGAACATCAGAACAAATCAAGAGAGCAGAAAAGGAATGAACCCTAGCAAAAGCTTAGAGAAAGGAATAGCCAAGGAAGCGACCAGGACGAGCACCAAGCATCGGCTCCTGGAGACAGACACAAAGGGGCGAAAACTGTGAAATCAGAAGTTGGAGTTTATGGAAATTTGCTTAATATCCACGAATATTCCATTGAAGAATAGACATCGACAAGAAGAGAAAGCATAGCAACAGAGAACAACGAAGAAACAAAGGAAACAAAGGAACACAGAACGTTAAAGAAGCGCAGGATCAGGATCAGGGCCTGTGAAGTCAGGGTTAGTGGGCATAGGTAAACTGAGTAAGGCTAGAGGGAAGGGAGCAGGAGGACTGGCCAGAGGCGGACGAGTAGGGTCCGGAGAAGGAGGAGGAAGAGAGGGGGGTTAAGGGTCAAGGACAACCGAGGGTCAAGGATAGCAGCAGGAGGAGGGGCTGAAACCGGGGAGCACACCTCAGCAAGACCAGCAACCGAGAGGGAAGCGGGGGAAAAAAACTCCGTAGCAGGAATGGAGGGCGCGACCTTCGAAAAGTGAGGGTATCAAGCGAGAAAGTCAGAGGTAGGGGGCGAGGAGGAAAACGAAGCCTTCTTATCCGCCGGGGAAGAGGAAGATGAGCCAGGCGTTCGCTTCTCACTCAAAAAGACAGGCGTCCCAGCAATGTACTGGGCAACAGACTCAAACGTCTCAACAGGACAAGAAGAACGAGAGCAAACAACACAATGACCGCTGGAAGAGTGATGGACATCAGCCCGCATAGACGGGTGGCGTGGAGAGTTAAGAAACGGAGGCGAAGGATGGAAAGGGGGATCGGAGGGAGACGAAAAAGAAGAGACAGAAGACTTGACAGACTGGGTAGAAAGAAAGGGAATCTCAGACAGAGAACCATGAGGGGAGACCCTATGGGACAGAACGTAAAGGGACTGAGGCGGTTGGCGTGTCTGGGTCTAAGGCCTAGAAACAGTTCTGAGACTGAGGAAGGCGGGAAGGACGAGGAGAGGAAGAGCACAACACGCAAGCATAAAAGACACCAGCAAAAGGGGGGAGCCGGCTGTTATGATCTCAGCCTACAGGAGAAACGAGTCTCCCTCCTTGAGAGTTATTCAGCAAGCCTGACCTGATTAGAAGGTCTAGCAAATATTGAGGTGATAACCCATATGTAAAATGGCTGGTTGGATATATATAAGAATTTAAGATTATGGGCAGTAAGTAAGAAAATAGATAAATGACTGGCTAGGAGATGTGGACATTTTGCTGGAGGCGTGAGGCTCGCTTCTGGAAGGGCTTTGACCTCACTTGAGTGCCAGACATCGCAGGGAGAAAGCCGCGCTCCGTTGAGCTCCCGTCAGAAGGGAACCCCTAGTGATATATCTCAAAGAGAAGAGAAGTGTGCAGACGTGCCAGCTGTGGAATTGAGCTGAGAACGTTGTGGTGTCAAGTCTTAGACGGCGAGGAGAGTTTAATAAGCTGCTCAGAGGCATTTTCGTGGGCTGTGTGGAGCGCCCTGACCAGACGCCGTCAGAGGGAAAGCGCCCTCGACCTTATAATCTGTGGTAAGCACGATATACGCCAGTTCATAGTGATTGCTTGTAGTTGGTCGTGTGCCCAGCGACAGTAGCGATGTTTATTTATAAGTTAGACATGTTTTAATAAGGCAGAAAGCCTGAAATAGGAGAGTGAAGAGGGAGGAGCACGGAGCGACGTCCATCCCCTCTGAGCTCTGACAGACGACTGAGGGAGCCCGGCTCCTGACGGAGGAAGACCCTCCCAGCGAGTGAGGACCGCCGCCAGGCGAGGTGGAGTATGGACCCGCCCAAAACGGGGGAGTCCACTCTCACTGTATGTAGAGGACAGATAGAGGTTGGAGACAAACATATTGTGTGATTATTTTTGTTTATGTGTCAAAGGGGAAACAATTTTATTGGAGTGTCGATGGGTTGCAGGTTTGTCTTTGGGGAAGAAGTTGCTGAGAACTTCGAAGCCAGCATAGATGAAGTAATTGATGAGACTCCAAGGTAGTGAAGCAGAGGACCTCGAGCTGTGAGGGGAAGCAGTGAAGAGGAGTGTCACGTGCTTCTGTAGAGGTGGTGTAGCAGCCAAGAGGGCTGTGGAGGAACCTAACAGAAGGGTGAAGCACCGTAGTTGCACAAGGAAACTTCATGATAGCAGCCTGGAGGAGCTGCAGAGGATCCTGGTAGTGAAGCCCGGAAGAACCTGAAGATATCAGGGTAGTGAACTTCCAGAGGTGGAAGGGGAAGTTCTGGTGGATTACTAGTAGGGGGTTGATAGTGTTTGGTTGTCATTAGCGTGCAAGACGCAGTGAGAGGTGAGTGACTGTTTGCATTCTTATGTCAAGGAGTGTTTTATACTGAAGTTTAGAGTTACAGTCGTAGGCTGGATTACCTACAGATGTATGCGTTCCAGGACTGACAGTGATCGATTGATCATTGTTGTGTATCAATGAACATTTATACTGATATATGTTATTGCATTCAAATGCTGATTTTCTATATATATATATATTATCTTGCTGATGGTGCAACAGTGTATGTAGACTTGATCTGCTTGAGGAGGTTGATAGTATCAGGTGGTGAACCAGGAGATAGGATACCACTTGATAAGCTGATGATAGAGTTCTGATGGTGTTGGAGTGCAACCTGATTGTAATATTATAGAGTATAGGATTCATTATTATTATATGTGTGTATGTATCGTGTATGTGCTTTGTCCAGTAAATGTATCCCAATTTGCCGGTGTTTGCCCTTGTCCTAGTGAGGCTTCCCAGGAAGTAGTAAAGAAGGAGAGAGAGAGAGAAAGAACCAAGAACCACTGCTGTGGACAGGGTAAGAGGTAATACTAGTAAGTCATAGGGGATTGAGATCATATCTCATAAGGAGAGAGTGGGGAGTCACAGCGGCTCGAGTGGGTGTGTGCACGTGACAACTAGGCTAAGCGTTGGAGCCGCATCCCCTAAACGTGTGACGTTGAGCCCCTCTCCAAGAGCCAGAAGTGCCAAGGGTGATCTCCTAGTATAAGCACTCTACCGAGTTGTGGGTTGGGTTGTCCATAGAGAAGGATCAACGACGACAACACCACCAAGCCACAGACTATAATAAATTGGGGGCCTGTGTCTGGGAGAGTGAACTGACACACCCACACCCTGTCCAAGAGTGGATTTGTACACCCCTTGCTGAAATAGATAAACTGTGTGACCGCAGGTGTATATTCTCTCTCTTGGGAAGACTCACAGGACAAAGATGGATAAGGTGCAAGCATTTGTGAAGTCAGGCAAGCCTGAGGACTTAGAAGGTTGCACGAGGGATCAATTGAAGCAAATAGCAGAAAAATGTGGCATTGGATTGAAAGCATCTAAAGTAGCTGGGATGAAGGATGAGATCCTGAGACAGTTAAGAGCCAAAAATGAAGCGGCAGAACAAGGAGCCCAAAAAGGAACTGAAAGTGGAAAAGAGGATGATGGGCAGGATGAAGTGAGATCCCAGGGATCGAGTAGGAGCAGCAAGAGTAGCCGCAGTAGCAGGAGTAGCCGAAATAGGAGCTTGGAGAGATTCCAGTTAGAGCTCCAGATGCAGTGTGAGGAGAGACAGTTCCAGCTGGAAAAGATGAAACTAGAACTCCAGATGAAAAATGAAGCTGAGAAGGAAAAAGAAAAAACCAGACTGGAAGTAGAAAAAGAGAAAACCAGAGTAAGAGAACTGGAGTTAGAACAAGAGAAAGAAAAAGAGAAAGCAAGACTAGAGGTCGAAAAAGAAAAAGCCCAGGTCGAAAAAGAAAAAGCCCAGGTCGAAAAAGAAAAAGAGAGAACAAAACAAATGCAGATAGAAGCGAATAGAACCTTGGCTGAGCAAAGGATTGAACATGGGTTTCCAGAGAGCACCACCCAGGTATCACACCCACCAGATGTTAGGGTTAGGGAGAAGGACATTCCCTTGTTTGTTCCCGAAGAGGCAGAGAGCTTTTTCGAGCACTTTGAAAAAGTAGCCAGCATCAAGGAGTGGCCACAGGAGGAATGGGCCCAGCTGGTTCAGTTAAGATTGACCGGTGCAGCCAGGGAGGCATACACCCAATTGTCACTGGAAGAGTGCCAGGATTATGCCACGGTAAAGAGCAGCATATTGCGCTCGTTTCAGTTAACCCCAGAAGCGTATAGGAAGCGCTTCAGAGAGATGATCAAAGTTGGAGCATGTACGTTTGCTGAGACAGCAAGAGATCTGGAAAGACGATTCCAGAAGTGGATTGAGGCTGCTGGAGTTGGATCTTACGCTGACCTGAAGCAACTGATGGTCATGGAGAAGTTCTTGGAGATGATGCATCCCGAAACAAAGTTCAAGATCCAAGAAGCAGGGATAAAGGAGGTGAAAGATGCCGCAGATAGGGCGGATATGATTACGGAAGCATACAAGAGCTTGAGGGAGAACAGAGTGAGAAGCGAGGCGAGACGCAGCAATAGCAGACCCAATGGAGTCTGGGGAGGAAGAAATTATGAGAGACCCAGAAGAGTCTGGGGTGAGAAAAATTTTGATAAATGGGCAGATAAAAGTAAGTACCCTAAAACTCAGAAGAGTAGGTCGCGTACTTCGTCTGAAAGTGAGGATGGAGGACCTAAACGAGAAACTAATCGTTATCCAGGGAATCAAGAGTCCAGTAAAGCTCCACAGAGTACGAGTAGTACGTCTGGCCCGAGGAACTCCAATACAAGTGGGCAGAGTCAGAGCTACTCTGGTACATATAGGAGAGATTTTTCCCAGATGAGATGTTACAATTGTAACGGATTGGGTCACGTGATGCGAGATTGTAGGCAGGGCAAGAAAATTGTGACCCTGGCCATGTGTGACCCCCGAGGTAAATATACTAATGTGTTCCGAGACAAACCACAGAGAGCGAACTTAGTGAACGAGAGGTATAGGCCGTTCATGAGTAAAGGTTGGATCAGTGTAGGAGGCCAACCTGAGGTAGAAGTTGGTATCTTAAGAGATACCGGAGCTAATCAGAGCTTGATTACGAGAAGCCTGATTGGGAATGGTCGATGGTTAGCTTGCAGTGGGAAGATGAAAGTATATGGGTTATTGTCGGAGAGTGACATGCCCGTATGTGCTGTCCAGCTAAGGTCGGAATATGTGTCGGCAGAGGTGATGTTGGGAGTGTGCCCCGACATACCTATTCCAGGAGTCGAAGTGATCCTGGGGAATGACTTGTGCGGGACAAAGGTGTTGCCAAGAGTCATGGCGGAGACTGTGCCAGAGGAGTGCCCAGAAGGTCACGGCACGGGTGGGACACCTGAGAGTGTGAACCTGACTGACATCCAAGGAGATGAATCAGGAGACCGCCAAGCCATGAGTACCCTGTCTCGGTAGTGATGAAGACAGAGGTGGCCGACAAGGAAGACGCTGGAGAAGATGAGACGGTGTCGATTCAGCCGGTGGAAGATATCGACGTAGACATAGCGTGGCTGTTTGATGAAGGTCCAGCCCAGGAAAATGAAGTCTCGGTGAGGTCGAAAGTGAGGATGACCCAGCCGAAGAAGAATCATGTGAAGAAAGCGGACCTGAGTAGAGCCCAGCCCGCTGAAATTGAGAGTCGGAAGGCGAATGCAACTGTGCTGAGTAGGAATGAGGAAGGATGTGGACAGACTGAGAATGGGAGTAGAGCGTCAAGTGGTCCACGAGCACAGAGGCATAGGGATAGTGGAGTTAAGTTGTTTGAGATGTCAGGAGTTGACATGTTTCACAGAAAACGTGAAGAAAAGATAGTGAAGAAGAGTAATAGCCGAGAAAATGAAAGGAGAAGAGACAGTATGTGTGGAGAGATGCTTACGAGCACTCTAGGAGAGGCAAAGCGACATGTACGGTCGAGTGCTGCTGAGTATAGTACAGTGCTCGGAGAAACTTTTAGGGAACGAAGAAGAGTTGAAGGAGAAGAAATGGAGTTGCATAGAGGTGAAAAGTGGGGGAAGAGGAATATGATACAAGCATGGAGGAATAGAAGAAAGCCGAGGACTTGGTGGGAGTCGAACAGGATGAGGTCTCGGATATATGAGGAGACGAAAGGGAGAATCGTCGGTGGAGACGAGGGAATGAAGTATGATGACAGGAGACGGAAGTATAATGGCAGTAGATGGAATTGTGAAGGCGACAGAGGAGGTACAGACAATAGATGTCTGACTCTGGATGTGAAGAGAAGAAGACGAGGAAACGGAGGGTGGAAACAATAAGTAGAGTTGACCGATGGAGTGCAGGCGTCCAAGGAGGACAGCCTAGCCAAGAGGTGCCAGAGAGGTCAAATCGTTTGTGAGAAGATCATGTTCCTGGAGAGTTGTGAGCCAGATGTTGCAAGGAGCAACGAACTAGTTGTAGACTCCTACGGGAGTATGTAAACAGACTAACCGGTCGAACCAATCAGTTGAAGAAGAGACAGTGTGGTGGCGGATGTATTATCCCGAGCTTTGCCACTGGAATAACTCTCAAAAATAAGGGGAGGGGAGTGTTATGATCTCAGCCTACAGGAGAAACGAGTCTCCCTCCTTGAGAGTTATTCAGCAAGCCTGACCTGATTAGAAGGTCTAGCAAATATTGAGGTGATAACCCATATGTAAAATGGCTGGTTGGATATATATAAGAATTTAAGATTATGGGCAGTAAGTAAGGAAATAGATAAATGACTGGCTAGGAGATGTGGACATTTTGCTGGAGGCGTGAGGCTCGCTTCTGGAAGGGCTTTGACCTCACTTGAGTGCCAGACATCGCAGGGAGAAAGCCGCGCTCCGTTGAGCTCCCGTCAGAAGGGAACCCCTAGTGATATATCTCAAAGAGAAGAGAAGTGTGCAGACGTGCCAGCTGTGGAATTGAGCTGAGAACGTTGTGGTGTCAAGTCTTGGACGGCGAGGAGAGTTTAATAAGCTGCTCAGAGGCATTTTCGTGGGCTGTGTGGAGCGCCCTGACCAGACGCCGTCAGAGGGAAAGCGCCCTCGACCTTATAATCTGTGGTAAGCACGATATACGCCAGTTCATAGTGATTGCTTGTAGTTGGTCGTGTGCCCAGCGACAGTAGCGATGTTTATTTATAAGTTAGACATGTTTTAATAAGGCAGAAAGCCTGAAATAGGAGAGTGAAGAGGGAGGAGCACGGAGCGACGTCCATCCCCTCTGAGCTCTGACAGACGACTGAGGGAGCCCGGCTCCTGACGGAGGAAGACCCTCCCAGCGAGTGAGGACTGCCGCCAGGCGAGGTGGAGTATGGACCCGCCCAAAACGGGGGAGTCCACTCTCACTGTATGTAGAGGACAGATAGAGGTTGGAGACAAACATATTGTGTGATTATTTTTTTTTATGTGTTAAAGGGGAAACAATTTTATTGGAGTGTCAATGGGTTGCAGGTTTGTCTTTGGGGAAGAAGTTGCTGAGAACTTCGAAGCCAGCATAGATGAAGTAATTGATGAGACTCCAAGGTAGTGAAGCAGAGGACCTCGAGCTGTGAGGGGAAGCAGTGAAGAGGAGTGTCACGTGCTTCTGTAGAGGTGGTGTAGCAGCCAAGAGGGCTGTGGAGGAACCTAACAGAAGGGTGAAGCACCGTAGTTGCACAAGGAAACTTCATGATAGCAGCCTGGAGGAGCTGCAGAGGATCCTGGTAGTGAAGCCCGGAAGAACCTGAAGATATCAGGGTAGTGAACTTCCAGAGGTGGAAGGGGAAGTTCTGGTGGATTACTAGTAGGGGGTTGATAGTGTTTGGTTGTCATTAGCGTGCAAGACGCAGTGAGAGGTGAGTGACTGTTTGCATTCTTATGTCAAGGAGTGTTTTATACTGAAGTTTAGAGTTACAGTCGTAGGCTGGATTACCTACAGATGTATGCGTTCCAGGACTGACAGTGATCGATTGATGATTGTTGTGTATCAATGAACATTTATACTGATATATGTTATTGCATTCAAATGCTGATTTTCTATATATATATTATCTTGCTGATGGTGCAACAGTGTATGTAGACTTGATCAACTTGAGGTGGTTGATAGTATCAGGTGGTGAACCAGGAGATAGGATACCACTTGATAAGCTGATGATAGAGTTCTGATGGTGTTGGAGTGCAACCTGATTGTAATATTATAGAGTATAGGATTCATTATTATTATATGTGTGTATGTATTGTGTATGTGCTTTGTCCAGTAAATGTATCCCAATTTGCCGGTGTTTGCCCTTGTCCTAGTGAGGCTTCCCAGGAAGTAGTAAAGAAGGAGAGAGAGAGAGAAAGAACCAAGAACCACTGCTGTGGACAGGGTAAGAGGTAATACTAGTAAGTCATAGGGGATTGAGGAGATCATATCTCATAAGGAGAGAGTGGGGAGTCACAGCGGCTCGAGTGGGTGTGTGCACGTGACAACGAGGCTAAGCGTTGGAGCCGCATCCCCTAAACGTGTGACGTTGAGCCCCTCTCCAAGAGCCAGAAGTGCCAAGGGTGATCTCCTAGTATAAGCACTCTACCGAGTTGTGGGTTGGGTTGTCCATAGAGAAGGATCAACGACGACAACACAACCAACCCACAGACTATAATACCGGCGAACTTGGCGCCTCGCCTCAGGAAAAGACAAACGTTCCAGGTACTTCAAGGTGAGGATGGCTACCTCAAGTTTGTAATGTACACACGCGCGGGAGAAGGTAGGGTAGGCCTCACTGCATTTGAGGCAGCGATCCCGAGAAGTGCACTCCGAGTTAGAGTGACCCTTGTCCTCACACAAAGGACAGAGAGAAACAGTACTGGAGCATCGAAGGGCACCATGCCCAAATCTCCAGCACTTATTACAGAGCCGAGGAGAGGGAATGTACTCCTGGACGGAACACCTGGCACCAGCAAGAATGACAGAGGGCGGAAGGGGTCCTATTTCAAAGGTAATCTTCACAACCCGAGGGAACTGACGGCGACAACCACAAGGGGAGGCACGAGTAAATATGTCTACCTGGAGGACATAACGGCCCTGGGCTTCAAGGATATGCCGAATATCTTCGTGGCAGTCCTGTAGATTCCTAACACCAATTGCAACATGGGGTGGGAGGTGAATAGTGCCAACACTGGCATTCAACCGAGCATTCTTGGAGACCCGAACAGGGCTCTGTTCGGATGGGGTTGAAAGTAACAGAGGCATCTACTGAATCAACAAGGTGCCTATGGAGGGGAGAAATCGTCAGGTGTAGAATCCAGAGGGAGGAGATCAAAGTATTTGGCCCACGAAGCAGGACCAAACAAGGCTTGGTTCTCATTAGTACGGGAAGGGATCGTGCAAGTGTGGCCTTAGTGGAGACGGCGTTAAGAACCCCCAAAGAGAGGGGTTAAATGGCGCAGTAGTCACAATGAGAGACTGAGCCATGCCAGGGGACGAGGTGGTTACCACTGGGGGCTTGTGGCTCGACCCAACCACTGAGGAGGGAGGGGAGCCGAGGAGAGTGGTCAAGAGGGTCAAAGGAGGAGTAAGGTTGGGGCCAAATGCAGCAAGGGCTACAGAGCCCGGTCTTCCAACACAGTCCGTCACAGGGGCTTGGTTGCCCATTCCACGAACCTGAGAAGGTACATGTGAAACAGTAATCAACATAAAAACAAGAGGAAAGACTTTCATTCACAAATGTGCCCCCACACCCACCACGGAACCACAATTAGAGGATAGGACACCCAACAAGAGACATGTCGCCAGACTTGCTGGGACCCCCCCCCCCCCCCAAGAGGTGTGTCGTGAGTATACGCCCCACAATCGCAACGTTAAGAAGCGTCAGTCCGTCGAGATTAGGTTCAGCAACGAGAGGAGGATTGACAATACAAGCGTCCCCTCGCTAGAGATGTTAGGTATCACAGTTCTACGGGTGAGAGAGAATGCCTCATCAAACACACAGGTGTCAAAACAGAAGACGGACAATAGAATTATAAAAAAAACTGGCAAAAGGTCGGCGGGAAATGACAATGAGAAAGGAGAAGAGGGGGGGGGGAGAAAAACAAAACATAAGAAAAAGGGAAAGTTATCAGGCAAAATTCGAGAAGACAGCAGCAGGAGCATAAGGCTAAAAAAGGGACAGAGGACTGTTATATGGAGCATCAAACTCTAGCAACCGCCCACCAAGCCCCCTCACGGCAACAACTGGCCTGATAGGGAGGGGGCTGTGACAGGGAAAAAACATGTTTTTTTTTTTTTAAACAGTGCTATCTGTTGGACGCAAGAGAAGCACATGTTGTAATCTCCAAAAGTTCTTCACCGATTGCTTTGAAATTTTGACAATGTTCCATTCGAATATGCGCATATTTTTATGTACCTAAAATATATATATATATATATATATATATATATATATATATATATATATATATATATATATATATATTATATATTATTATATTATAATATTATATGTATTATACACACATACCAAAAGAATAGGGGTGGTAGGAGAAGAAAATATCAAAGTGTTCAGTGAGGATCCACAAGGTCTTCTCTGAGTACTCTTTATTTTCTTCTCCGAGGCTATGGGTCCCTACACTTGCACCAGAGGTGGTACCCCTTCTAGGTAAAAAAAAAAAAAAAAAATATATATATATATATATATATATATATATATATATATATATATATATATATATATATATATATATATATATATATATATATATATATATATATATATATGCAAACAAGCCTGAATGGTCCCCAGGACTATATACAACTGAAAACTCACACCCCAGAAGCGACTCGAACCCATACTGCCAGGAGCAACGCAACTGGTATGTACAGGGACGCCTTAATCCGCTTGACCATCACGACCGGACATAAGGAAGTGATAGGCGAAGCTATTTGAACCACTTCCCCGCCGGCACTCGGATGGTAATCTTGGGCATAGCATTTTATCAAATCACCTCATTCTTTGGGGCACACGTGAGGAACACAAATGCAAACAAGCCTGACTGGTCCCCAGGACTATATACAACTGAAAACTCACACCCCAGAAGTGACTCGAACCCATACTGCCAGGAGCAACGCAACTGGTATGTACAGGGACGCCTTAATCCGCTTGACCATCACGACCGGTCATAAGGAAGTGATAGGCGAAGCTATTTGAACCACTTCCCCGCCGGCACTCGGATGGTAATCTTGGGCATAGCATTTTATCAAATCACCTCATTCTTTGGGGCACACGTGAGGAACACAAATGCAAACAAGCCTGACTGGTCCCCAGGACTATATACAACTGAAAACTCACACCCCAGAAGTGACTCGAACCCATACTGCCAGGAGCAACGCAACTGGTATGTACAGGGACGCCTTAATCCGCTTTACCATCACGACCGGACATAAGGAAGTGATAGCCGAAGCTATTTGAACCACTTCCCCGCCGGCACTCGGATGGTAATCTTGGGCATAGCATTTTATCAAATCACCTCATTCTTTGGGGCAACACGTGAGGAACACAAATGCAAACAAGCCTGAATGGTCCCCAGGACTATATACAACTGAAAACTCACACCCCAGAAGTGACTCGAACCCATACTGCCAGGAGCAACGCAACTGGTATGTACAGGGACGCCTCAAGCGGATTAAGGCGTCCCTGTACATACCAGTTGCGTTGCTAATAAAGAATAATCACTCGGCCTATTAGGCAAATCGTGCCTTGCATAGTAGGCCAAGATGTGCATTCTGGCTACTAGGTACGACATATATATATATTATATATATATATATATATATATATATATATATATATATATATATATATATATATATATATATATATATATAATCACGTGTTTATTTTTGTGATATACACACATATATATTATATATATATATATATATATATATATATATATATATATATATATATATATATATATATATATATATATATATATATATATATATACCCCTAGATGCCCAGACCCCATTCGCCTACCAGGCACTCCCAGGTAGTAGTGAAATATGTGACTACAACCGTCCCAAACCCGAGGAGAACCTCGATGATTTAACTCTGACATAGTCAAAAGTGTTGTGGGAGTCTGTAGAATGGGACGGGTTGCGTCGTGGGGGACGTTGTGGGTCACAGGGGTAAAAAGTAAGGAACAGGTACCGTCAGGAGGACTTTGTGGGTTATGTAGGTAAGACGGGAGGGGAGGATAAGTATGTGGGCATGTGTACATCATCTCAAAGGTTTCCCCGGATGTTATGACGCGTGGCGTCCGGCCAGGCGTCACTTGAGAGAGACATGTTGGGTAGGGGATGGAAGCTATGTGGATGGTATGCGGTCATGTAGGGAGGAGGAGGAGGAGGAGTATGTAGGTTATGTTGTGGAGGGAGGGGGGAGCCCCCCATACCCGAGAGGAGATCAATGACGTCCATAAGTCCTCCCCTCTACCCCCCCCCCCCTACATGGGCAGGAAGTGTTGAGGGGAGCGTGAGAGTCCCGGGTCTTAAGACTGGAGGGGAGAAGGAGGGAGAAGGAGGGGAAAGGGAGGTAACAGCTGGCAGTGGGTTTGTGTGTGAAAGTTGAGTCATTATTTTTTCTTAAAGAATGACAGTTTATGTACCCTCCCTGCTTCCAGAGATCTAAGGATATGTGGGCCATACCTACCACATAGCTATGAGGAGTGACACCACATGTCCACATGGGTTACCTCTTCAAAGGCTGCGGCCTAACTGTTGCGAATGTCATCATCAACCTCTACCATAGTCAGTCATGCCCACCCCTCCATCCACATAGCAGGACATACCACATACCAACACCACCACCACACTGCTGGGAGTGACAGCAATACGGCATACCATACTCTCTCCTGACACAGCTCACACCGGCACATAGCATTGAGTGTGACAATGTTCTTTCACAAAGGTGAGCCATGAGCGCAACATACAAATTCCAAAATGGAGTCCTGGGAGTTTGACACACATTGATTAACAAGCTATCTGATTATTTATACATCTCTCTCTCTCTCTACATTATATGCGGGGTTACATAGTGTGTCAAGAACTGCCTACGTGATGCTAAACAGCCCAATCACTCAGGGTGATTAAGTCATATGAGCAGTAAAGGCTTGCAGAGACGCATAAAGGAGTCCAGGACTGAACGCCACAATTCATTTTTAGCTAAGCAAGTTACAATCATGACGAGCTAGTTACAAAATTCAATATAAGTCAACACATCGTCACGGGAGACGCTATCTCTACCTACAAATTGTTCTTGTTAACTGTGATCACAACATCTGCTGCCCAAATAAATATCATTGAAATGTATGCGTGTCTACTCAATCTCCATCACCTCTTCTTCCTACACGAATTACTGCTGTCCAGACCTTGTAACACACAACGGCGTTATCATAGCAAGACAATGTCACAGAATGTTCAAGACTCCTGAATGAGTGAAACATCAATCCGTCTCGTTAGGGTCTAACCTTCCTGGTGGTTTGAATCGTAGTGAGATGGACGAGGCACTGGGATGACCTTACCCTCTCCCCATCCACCCCCCACCAAACCCCTATCCCCCTCCCACCCCCCTTCCAAGCCCAAACCATCAAGCCTCACTTCACCCTTCCCAGACCGGATGTTCTGTGCAAAGCCTTTAGTATTATTTCTGATCATATGTGTAACCTTGTATCGCAACGTGACCAACATGGTATCATCATTCTTTGCTCAAATAACATTTTTTAAGAATATCGAGAGTCATAAGCTGGTCTTCAATCTTATTATTATAAGAAATCATAATTTGTTGTAAACACAACTGCATGGGATGCACATAGCAGTCAGTGGTTTCTCTCTCTCTCTCTCTCTATTCAGATCATTTAATTGTTGGGGGAAAAGTAACACCAATTCCTTTCTCCTTCCGCCGCTGTTCACATATCTTTTTTTCATTTCACTTAGATTGACAGCGCACCAGAGGATGGAAGACTAATGTCAATTTTCGAGCCCCCATCACTCTGACCCTTATAACCTTGTAACGTAACACGACCAACATGATGACATCGTTCTTTGCCCAAATATCATTAATGTAACGGGACCAATATGGTAACTTCGTTCTTTGCCCAAATATCATTTTAAGAGTAACGAGCAACTTTCCGTCCGATGTCTGAATATTGAAATGTGAACCGTGTTTAGCCCTTACACTAACTCAGTAAGTCAAACACAAACACCAACAGTGGACTGAAGACTCTAATATGTTATAGGAAATATGCTTCTCTCTCGAGTTGAGTCATTAGTGAAATACCCGGCTTCAATTTGGTAGGACATAGCATCTACAGTTTCGTCAGGCTGACCTTATGCCATTAGTACTGTATGACAGTTTAGTTAGTTTAGTTCATTTATTATGCACCCAATACCCATCTTGCAGGCGGTATTGGAAAGGGTTACAGAGGCACATAATGGGCTCAGGGACTGAACCCTTCAATTCATTTAGTTAAGCTAGTTACAATCTTGATCAGCTAGTTACAAAATTCAATATAAGTCGGCCCATCGACAATGGGTTCGAGACCGACCACAAGTACAGTTTCTAAATTAAGCACTGTCAATTTCACTTTGCCTCAGATCTACAGGATCTTGTTGAAGATTTAGTTTTAACAAAAAGTGAAACACGAGAACATGAACTAATAGGGTTGAGATGGGAGGAAAGGCTTTGCGGAAGATAAAAGAGCTGAGGAGACATGTTCGCTAGCTACATTTCTTCATTAAAATGAAGCTTTATATGTAAAGAAATACTGTAGAGGATGATTATTGACTAAAGGGAATTTCGCGGACTGCTGGTGTTTGATGTGTTGAACTGCTTAAAGGAAGCATATTTGCTAGAAAAAATTCCTGTGAAATAATGCATGTTATATGTTTTGACTATCTAGCTAATAGCATATTGCCTGGCTAATAATGAAATGCCACATTTTGTCTGACTCACCTAGCACAAGTGAAGAGAAAACATTGAAAAACTTGCAAA
This sequence comes from Procambarus clarkii, assembly GCF_040958095.1. Classification (NCBI taxonomy): domain Eukaryota; kingdom Metazoa; phylum Arthropoda; class Malacostraca; order Decapoda; family Cambaridae; genus Procambarus; species Procambarus clarkii. The sequence continues at coordinate 12,892,511 of NC_091202.1, read as the reverse complement.
GGTTAAAAACTGTGAAATCATATCTGTTATGTTAAGTTTTGACTAGCTGATTAATAGCATACTACTACATTATTGTCTTTATGTTATGTTTACCTCGATAGCGTTGTAATGCTTGGAAATTGTATGTGTGGATCCCGTTTCCCTCTTACTGCACATAAATAATGGATGCTGTAAAGTATTTTTTATGGAACATGACTCTTCTTATTCTTACCCCTTTTTAAAACTAGATGCAATAACCAAGCTATGTTTGCCTTCTCTCTATTTCTCAATATGGATGTGGGTGGGTGTGGGTTATTTGTGTGGACTCGGGAGATATGATCACCACATATAAGTTTCTCAAAGAAAATGATAAGCTATGTAAGGACCTTTTATTTAACACATACACACGACATCCGTGCAGTAGTGAGATTCCCCTTTGATGGCTGTGCACGTGACAATGTAAAATTAAAATGTGCAAGGGTGATTCGGAGTGCTATTTAGTAGAGAAATGATACAAAATTGTGTTTATTGACTAGTGAGAGCCCGTTGCATGTATGGTGTGGGATATTGCGGTCCTTAACCTAGTCAAGCGATAGACAGACAGACAGACAACAACAATAGGTAGTGGCCCTCGCGTCTATTTGATTTGACAGAAGAAAAAAATGAAGACTAGTAGTTCCTGTTTTTTAAGATTAAAAACTTTTAACTATAAAAATGTTTGACTGAGTGACTGACTGACTGCTGCTTTTCTGGTCAGGTCTGCAGGTCTGCAAGAAATAATAGTAATGTAGGTAGGGAACATGTCTCCTCGGCTCTTTTATCTTCCACAAAGCCTTTCCTCCTATCTCAACCCTATTAGTTCATGCTCTCGTGTTTCACTTTTTGTTAAAACTAAATCTACACACGCGATATGAAATGTGAAAAAAATCTTACATTATGCTATGTTAACAGTGCTTGAATAAAATTATTAAGAGTGCTAGGGTACTGTTGCGCACAGTCATCTCGCTAAGGCGGGTCGGTGACAGAATTGTCAAAATGATGTACCTTGCATACATCAAATCTTTAGTGGTTTATGCTGCACCTCTGCTTGTTTTGATGAATGAAAGGACTTTGATGATACGAATAGTAATTGCTGACATGGATGATGATAGTAGTATTTAATTTAAGACGGAAAACTTTAAACTAAACTAAAAAATGAGCATGCATGAAGTGATTCCCACGTTCAGTAAAAACGTACTGAGTTGTAAACTGAATGTCTAAGACACCCAATACGTTGTTGATGATGATAGTAGTATTTAATTTAAGATGGAAAACCTTTAAACTAAACTAAATAATCACACATGAAGTGATTTCCACGTTCAGTAAACACTTACTGAGTTGTAAACTGAATGGCTGAGCCAGTCAATACATGGATGATGATAGTAGTATTTAATTTAAGATGGAAAACTTTAAACTAAAATGAACTCACATGAAGAAATGTAGATAGTGAACATGTCTCCTCAGCTCTTTTATCTTCCGCAAAGCCTTTCCTCCTATCTCAACCCTATTAGTTCATGTTCTCGTGTTTCACTTTTTGTTAAAACTAAATCTTCAACAAGATCCTGTAGATCTGAGGCAAAGTGAAATTGACAGTGCTTAATTTAGAAACTGTACTTGTGGTCGGTCTCGAACCCATTGTCGATGGGCCGACATATATTGAATTTTGTAACTAGCTGATCAAGATTGTAACTTGCTTAACTAAATGAATTGAGGGGTTCAGTCCCTGAGCCCATTATGTGCCTCTGTAACCCTTTCCAATACCGCCTGCAAGATGGGTATGGGGTTTAGTTCATAATAAATGAACTAAACTAACTAAACTGTCATACAGTACTAATGGCATAAGGTCAGCCTGACGAAACTGTAGATGCTATGTCCTACCAAATTGAAGCCGGGTATTTCACTAATGACTCAACTCGAAAGAGAAGCAGTGTATCCCATAACATATTAGAGTCTTCAGTCCACTGTTGGTGCTTGTGTTTGACTTACTGAGTTAGTGTAAGGGCTAAACACGGTTCACATTTCAATATTCAGACATAGGACGGAAAGTTGCTCGTTACTCTTAAAATGATATTTGGGCAAAGAACGAAGTTATCATATTGGTCACGTTATATTAATGATATTTGGGCAAAGAACGATGTCATCATGTTGGTCGTATTAGGTTACAAGGTTATAAGGGTGAGAGTGATGGGGGCTCAAAAATTGACATTAGTCTTCCATCCTCTGGTGCGCTGTCAGTCTAAGTGAAATGAAAAAAGATATGTGAACAGAGGCAGCAGGAGAAAGGAATTGATGTTACTTTTCCCCCAACTATTAAATGATCTGAATAGAGAGAGAGAGAGAAACCACTGACTGCTATGTGTATCCCATGCAGTTGTGTTTACAACAAATTATTATTTGTTATAATAATAAGATTGAAGACCAGCTTATGACTCTCGATATTCTTAAAAAATGCTATTTGAGCAAAGAATGATGATACCATGTTGGTCATGTTGCGATACAAGGTTACACATAGGATCAGAAATAATACTAAAGGCTTTGCACAGAACATCCGGTCTGGGAAGGGTGAAGTGAGGCTTGATGGTTTGGGCTTGGAAGGGCGGTGGGAGGGGGGTAGGGGTTTGGTGGGGGTGGATGGGGAGAGGGCAAGGTCATCCCAGTGCCTCGTCCATCTCACTACAACTCAAACCACCACGACGGTTAGACCCTAACGAGATGGATTGATGTTTCACTCATTCAGGAGTCTTGAACATTCTGTGACAATGCCTTGCTATGATAACGCCGTTGTGTGTTACAAGGTCTGGACAGCAGTAATTCGTGTAGGAAGAAGAGGTGATGGAGATTGAGTAGACACGCATACATTTCAATGATATTTATTTGGGCAGCAGATGTTGTGATCACAGTTAACAAGAACAATTTGTAGGTAGAGATCGCGACTCCCGTGACGATGTGTTGACTTATATTGAATTTTGTAACTAGCTCGTCATGATTGTAACTTGCTTAGCTAAAAATGAATTGTGGCATTCAGTCCTGGACTCCTTTATGCGTCTCTGTAAGCCTTTACTGCCCATATGACTTAATCACCCTGAGTGATTGGGCTGTTTAGCATCACGTAGGCAGTTCTTGACACACTATGTAACCCCGCATATAATGTAGAGAGAGAGAGAGAGAGAGAAGCTGTATAAATAATCAGATAGCTTGTTAATCAATGTGTGTCAAACTCCCAGGACTCCATTTTGGAATTTGTATGTTGCGCTCATGGCTCACCTTTGAGAAAGAACATTGTCACACTCAATGCTATGTGCCGGTGTGAGCTGTGTCAGGAGAGAGTATGGTATGCCGTATTGCTGTCACTCCCAGCAGTGTGGTGGTGGTGTTGGTATGTGGTATGTCCTGCTATGTGGATGGAGGGGTGGAGGGGTGGGCATGACTGACTATGGTAGAGGTTGATGATGACATTCGCAACAGTTAGGCCGCAACCTTTGAAGAGGTAACCCATGTGGACATGTGGTGTCACTCCTCATAGCTATGTGGTAGGTATGGCCCACATATCCTTAGATCTCTGCAAGCAGGGAGGGTACATAAACTGTCGTTCTTTAAGAAAAAATAATGAATCTACTTTCACACACAAACCCACTGCCAGCTGTTACCTCCCTTTCCCCTCCTTCTCCCTCCTTCTCCCCTCCAGTCTTAAGACCCGGGACTCTCACGCTCCCCTCAACACTTCCTGCCTATGTAGGGGGGGGGGTAGAGGGGAGGACTTATGGACGTCATTGATCTCCTCTCGGGTATGGGGGGCTCCCCCCTCCCTCCACAACATAACCTACATACTCCTCCTCCTCCTCCTCCTCCCTACATGACCGCATACCATCCACATAGCTTCCATCCCCTACCCAACATGTCTCTCTCAAGTGACGCCTGGCCGGACGCCACATGTCATAACATCCGGGGAAAAATTTGAGATGATGTACACATGCCCACATACTTATCCTCCCCTCTCGTCTTACCTACATGACCCACAAAGTCCTCCTGACGGCACCCGTCCCTTACGTTTTACCCCTGTGACCCACAACGTCCCCCACGACGCAACCCGTCCCATTCTACGGACTCCCACACCACTTTTGACTATGACCGAGTTCAATCCTCAAGGTTCTCCTCGGGTTTGGGACGGTTCTAGTCACATATTTCACTACTACAGACGCCCCCTTAGCTTCACCCCCAGACACCCCCGCAGCCCCCATTCGCCCCCAGACACCTCCCAGTCCCCCCCCCAAGACCCCTGGTGAAAGGGGGAACTCTGGCACTAGAGTTTCCAAGAAGAGTCTCAAGGTTTGGTACACCAATGCTGATGGGGTATCCAATAAAGCAGACGAGATAAAAGAAAGAGTTAGTGAGGCAGACCCAGACATAATGGCAATAGTGGAAACTAAAATAAATGGCATGATCTCGGATGCAATCTTTCAAGAGGGCTACCAGGTGATATGAAAAGAAAGGATGCAGAGACAGGGAGGGGGAGTGGCACTACTAATAAAGTAGAAATGGAAGTTTGATGAGCTGGAAAATCCGGGTACCAATGAAAGCACGAGCTCCATACATGGAACTCTGACAGTGGATGGGAAGAAGATTGTAATCTTGATACTCTACAATCCCCCACCAAATAGTAGAAGGCCCAAGCAGGAGTATGAGGACAGCAACAAGGCATGTATAGATGAACTGCAGAGGGCAGTAACAATAGTGCATAGAATGAAAGCGAAGCTGCTGGTCATGGGGTACCTAAATCACGGAGAGACCTCATTTTCACCCAAAATGTAGAAGACATCGAGCATTTGGAACGTGAAATACAACTAGGAGCCAGTGACCATTGTGTCCTAGTCTTTGACTACATGATGGAACTTAAAATTGTGACCAAAGGACAAGAGGTCCAGGAAAGGAGACTTGATTACAGAAAAGGGGGACTACAGAAGGATAAGGGACTACCTGGGAGGAGTGCAGTGGGAGGAAGAAATTAGAGGAAAAACAGTGCAAGGTATGATGAACCAAGTCACATGCAAATGCAAGGAGGCTGAAGAGAGATTTATTCCAACAGTAAAGGAAAAAAAGCAGGAGGTAATATAATAACCCATGGTTTAATAGACAGTGTCAGGAAGCAAAAGTGAGAAGCAGGAGGGAGTGGAGGAAGTACAGAAGACAAAGGACAGAGGACAACAGGATTAGATGTAACAGAGCTAGGAACGATTACATTAACATAAGACGAGTGTCGGAAAGAAATTATGAGAATGATATTGCAATCAAAGCGAAAAAGCAACCTAAATTACTACATAACCATAAAAGAAGGAAGATGTCGGTAAATGACCAAGTGACAAGACTGAGGGAAACAGAAAGGCCATATACAGAAAGTGACAAGGAAATCTGCGAGGTACTAAATGCAAGTTTCCATGGAGTGTTCACAACCGAGCCTGAGAGGCTCCCATTGTTAGAAGAGATTACCCTAGATGAAAGACTATCAGATATAGAGGTGACAGCATAGGAGGTAATGAGACAGTTGGCAACACTGGATGCAACTAAAGCGGTTGGACCAAACAAAGTATCACCCTGGATATTAAAAGAGGCAGCGCAGGCTCTCAGCATGCCTCTGGCAATGATCTTTAATGAGTCACTTATGTCGGGGGAATTGCCCAGTTGCTTGAAGGAGGCAAATGTCGTACCGATTTTCAAGAAAGGCGATAGAAAGGAGTCACTTAACTACAGACCCGTATCACTGACAAGCATCCCCTGCAAAATACTTGAAAGAATAATTGAGCTAAGACTTGTTGAGCACCTAGAGAGCATTGGGTTTGTAAACAAGCACCAACGGGTTCTGGACAGGGAAATCATGCTTAACAAACATTTTAGAATTCTATGATAAAGTGACAAGGATAAGGCAGGACAGAGAAGGCTGGGCAGACTGTATATTTCTGGACTGCCAAAAGGCCTTTGATACAGTATCACACATGAGACTGCTATACAAACTTGAGAGGCAGGCAGTAGTAAGCGGAAAGGCCCTAGCATGAGTAAGGAACTACCTAACAGGAAGGAGCCATAGGGTAATGGTAAGGGGCGAGAAGTCGGACTGGTGAACAGTAACGAGTGGAGTACCTCAAGGATTGGTGCTGGGACCAATCCTCTTTCTAATGTACGTAAATGATATGTTTACAGGAGTGGAATCCTACATGTCAATGTTTGTGGATGACTCAAAATTAATGAGAAGAGTTGTGACAGATGAAGATTGTAGGATCCTCCAAGAGGACTTAAACAGGTTGTAGAGATGGTCAGAGAAATGGCTACTGGAGTTTAACACGAGTAAATGTAAAGTTATGGAAATGGGATCAGGTGATAGGCGACCAAAGGGACAGTACACAATGAAGGGGCACTGCCTACCTGTAACGATTCGAGAAAGAGACCTGGGAGTGGACGTAACACCTAATCTAACTCCTGAGGCACATATAAATAGGATAACGACAGCAGCGTACTCTACACTGGCGAAAATTAGAACTTCATTCAGAAAAATAAGTGAGGAGGCTTTTAGGGCGCTTTACACTGCCTACGTGAGACCAGTCTTAGAGTATGCCGCGCCATCATGGAGTCCCCACCTGAAGAAACACATAAGGAAACTGGAGAAGGTTCAGAGGTTTGCGACGAGGCTTGTCCCAGAGTTACGAGGGATGGGATATGAAGAGCGTCTGAAGGAACTGAACCTTATGACACTAGAGAAAAGAAGGGAGAGAGGAGATATGATAGGGACATATAAAATACTCAGGAGAATTGACAAAGTGGAAATAGATGAAATGTTCACACGTAATAATAACAGAACGAGGGGACATGGGTGGAAACTGAAAACCCAGATGAGTCACAGAGATGTTAGGAAGTTTTCTTTTAGCGTGAGAGTAGTGGAAAAATGGAAAGCACTTGGGGATAGGTTGTGGAAGCAAACTCTATTTAGAATTTAAAAATTAGATATGATAGGGAAATGGGACAGGAGTCATTGCTGTAAACAACCGATGGCTGGAAATGTGGGATCCAAGAGTCAATGCTCGATCCTGCAAGCACAAATAGGTGAGTACAAATAGGTGAGTACACACACACACACACACACACACACACACACACACACACACACACACACAGGGAGGTAAACCAGGCGGCCTTGGAAGAGTTCGAAATTACGAGAGAGGAGGTCAAGAGACACCTGCTGGATCTGGATGTTAGAAAGGCTGTTGGTCCAGATGGGATCTCACCATGGGTACTGAAAGAGTGTGCAGAGGCACTTTGCTTGCCACTCTCCATAGTGTATAGTAAGTCACTGGAGACAGGAGACCTACCAGAAATATGGAAGACGGCGAATGTGGTCCCAATATACAAAAAGGGCGACAGGCAAGAGGCACTGAACTACAGGCCAGTGTCCTTGACTTGTATACCATGCAAGGTGATGGAGAAGATCATGAGAAAAAACTTGGTAACACATCTGGAGAGAAGGGACTTCGTAACAAATCGCCAACATGGGTTCAGGGAGGGTAAATCTTGCCTTGCAGGCTTGATAGAATTCTACGATCAGGTGACAAAGATTAAGCAAGTAAGTAAGTAAGTAATTATCAAAAGAAGGCACCAAACCGGGAAGGCTATGTAGCACCATCAAATACGCAAAATAATCAGAGGGCGCTAAATATCACCAAGGATGCCAATACGAGAACAAAAACGCATAAGGCGAACGATATCAAAAGTATCCGAGTCACCAAGAATTCTATCGAGGGACAGGTGACCGCGAGGGGCGGTCGGAAAGCAAGACACACGCTCGTCCTGGAAGTCAGGACATTCAAGAAGGACATGCACGACCGTAAGAGGGACAATGCAACTAGGACAATAAGGAGCAGGGCGGCGCTCCATCAAGTGACCATGGGTTAAGCGAGTATGGCCAATACGCAACCTCGCCAGAGCTGTTTCCCACCGCCGGTTACGGTGGAAGGAGGACGGCCACGAGGAAACACAACATTTAAGAGTACGTAGCTTGTTACCAGTAACAGACAACCAAGAAGCCTGCCAACGGGTAAGAACTGAGGAATGGATAACTGGGTAAAAGTCGGAATACGGAACGCCTTTACGAGAGATGGGACAAGAGCGGACAGCTTCCTTAGCGGCAGCATCCGCACGCTCATTTAAAGACACACCAATATGGCTGGGAACCCAACAAAACTCAACCGACTTAAATTTACTGTGAACGAGAAACAGCCAATGCTGGATCTCGACAACAACTGGATGAACCGGATTAAAGGACCCGAGAGCCATGAGGGCACTACGAGAGTCAACAACAACCACAAAGGAAGACTGACAACGAGAAAGCAGGAGACGAAGAGCATAGAGAATAGCATAAAGTTCTGCTGTAAAGATGCTAGTCTCCGGAGGCAAGCGACACATATAAGTGCGATCAGGAAAAACAACAGAGTAGCCAACACCGTCCGCTGACTTAGACCCATCGGTGAAGACAGAAACGGAGCGGGAGTGAGAAGAAAAGTGCTCGAGGAAAAGGCGTTTTAGAACCGTAGGAGGGGTAAAAGCTTTAGTGATACAGGTCAAGGAAGTACAAAACCGCGGAAGAGGGACCCTCCACGGGGGCAAAGAAGGAACAACACGAGGAGAAACATCAGAAATACGAACGGAGAGAGAATCCTGTAGGCGAGATAACCGGACAGAAAGAGGGAGGTGGTGAAGAGGAACAGGAACCGCAGGAGGGGTAAAAGTTAAAGCACGACAGAGGCGAGAGGAAGGATGTTGCAAGGACCGCGCAAGATAGCGAAGACAGTAGCGATCACGGCGGTCCTGGAGAGACAGGAAGCCAGTGTCAACATACAAGCTAAGGATGGGAGTCGAACGAAAGGCACCAGAACTGAGGCGCAACCCAGTATGGTGCAAAGCATCAAAACGGCGAAGAGTAGAAGTAGAAGCAGACGAGTTATCAGGGCAACCATAATCGAGCTTAGACAGGACGAGAGAGGAATGTAAAGCAAGGAGAGTGCGCCTATCTGCCCCCCAAGAAGTATGGGACAAGACCCGAAGGAGGGTAAGGGCCTTAGAGCACTCAACACGGAGGTAAGAGATATGGGGAGACCAAGACAAACGAGTGTCAAGAAATAACCCCAAAAGCTTCGCGGAATCTTTGTATTCAAGGGGATGACCATAAAGCGACAAAGAGGGACGAAGAACAACCCGGTTCCGCGTAAAAGTCATGGCACAAGTCTTAGAAGTAGAGAACTTGAAGCCATGACCTGTGGCCCAAGACGACACGGCATCAATTGCAAGTTGAAGCCGGCGTTGAAGGAGAGGCGAATCATCACCCTGACAACAAAGGGTAAGATCATCGACATAGAGAGCGGAGAAGACACCAGAAGGAAGAGAGGAAAGAAGACCATTGAGGGCAACAAGAAAAAGAGTAGTGCTCAGAACACTACCCTGGGGCACACCTTCGTATTGCTGAAAAGAGGGAGAGAGAGCGGTACCAAGGCGCACCCGAAAGGAACGACGAGAGAGGAAGCTGCGGAGAAAGAGAGGGAGATGACCACGAAGGCCAAAAGAATGAAGTTGAGATAGGATATGATAACGCCAAGTGGTGTCGTAAGCCTTTTCTAGGTCAAAAAGGACGGCAACAACGGAGGTCTTCGCAGCAAAAGCAGTACGAATATAGACCTCCAAGTTCACCAGGACATCTGTCGTGCTGCGGCACTTGCGGAAACCAAATTGAGAAGGGGAGAGGAGGTGATGGTGTTCCAGGAACCACATCAGACGAACGTTAACCATACGTTCAAAGAGTTTGCAGACACAACTTGTGAGAGCAATAGGGCGAAAGTCCGTAGGGGAAGTACCCAGAGACCCCGGTTTGCGAACAGGGAGGACAACGGCATCGAGCCAGTCCTCAGGGACTGACGACGACTCCCAGATCCGATTATACAGACTCAGTAAATACTGAGACGTGCTCGGAGGGAGATGGCGAAGCATCTCATAATGAATACCATCGGAGCCCGCCGCCGTAGAACCGCAGAGGGCCAGGGCAGAACGAAGTTCAGAGAGAGAGAAGGGATCATTATAGGGAAGCTGAAGATGAGTGCAGAAATCTAAAGGACGAGACTCAAGGACAGGTTTACGAAGAAGGAAAGATTGGGGAAGATGAAGACCAGAGCTAACAGAAGAAAAATGGGAACCCAGTTCGGAAGCGACCTGCAACGGGTCCGCCACAAGAGTATCATGGAGGTGAAGGACCGGTGAAACATCGGGAACGAACTTACCCGCTATCTTGCGGATACGCTTCCAGATCTGGGCCAGAGGGGTCTCGGACGTAATTGTTGAGACATAAGATGACCAACATTCACGTTTAGCCGTACGGATGGCCCTACGGGCCACCGCACTCGCTTTCCGAAAGAAAAGAAAAGAATCGGTCGTCTGCCTACGGCGGTGCCTCTTCCAGGCTGCACGCTTACAGCGGACAGCCCGAGCACAGTCCGCATTCCACCAGGGAACGCACTTCCGTGGACCCCGAGAGGAAGAGCGAGGAATAGAGCGGAGGGCAGCGTTGAAGACAGTGTCATGAAAAAGGAGGAGAGCGCGAGAGAGAGGCAGAAGGGAGAGGTCAGGGAGAGCAGCACTGAGGGTAAATAGGGTCCAGTCTGCCTTAGCAAACTGCCACCTAGGGAAAGAGAGGGAAGGGCGAAAAGAGAAAAAGGAAACAAAGATGGGGAAATGATCACTTCCATGGAGGTCATCAAGAACCTGCCACGTGAAATCTAGGTAAAGAGAAGAAGAGCAGAGAGAAAGATCAAGACAAGAAAGGGTGCGAGTCCGAGAGTCCAAATGAGTGGGCTCACCAGAATTCAGAAGAGACAGGGAAGAAGAGAGGAGAAACGGCTCAAGGAGGCGACCCCGGGTATTCGTCAGAACGTCACCCCAAAGAGAATGACGACAATTGAAGTCACCCAGCAGGAGCACAGGCTCCGGCAAGGAGTCCAGGAGGTGTTTCAAATCAGGAAGAGAGAGCGGGACACTCGGGGGGAGATAAATGGAACAAACTGTGTACCATTTCCCCACAAAGATACGAGCAGCAGAACAATGGAGAGGCGAAGGAAAAAGTAAAGGAACAAAGGGAACATCAGCCCGAATCAAAAGAGCAGAAGAATTAGAAGCCCCAGCAATGGCTGGGGGGGGGGGGGGAGAGAAAGGAATAGCCACGAAAACGACCAGGACGAGCACCAAGCATTGGCTCCTGGAGACAGACACAAAGGGGCGAAAACCGCGAAATCAGAAGTTGGAGTTCGAGGAAATTGGCGTAATAACCTCGAACGTTCCATTGAAGAATGGACAACGACGAGAAGAGAAAGGACAAAAACAGAGAACAAGGAAGAAACAAAGGCGAAAGAGCAACAGAGCACGTTAAAGAATATCAGGGTCGGGATCAGGGTCAGCAAAGTCAGGGTTAGTGGGCATGGGTAAACGGAGCAAAGACGGAGGGAAGGAAACGGGAGAACAGAGCAGAGGTGGGCGGGCAGGGTCTGGAGGAGGAGGAGGAAGAGGAGGGGACAACGGAGAGGAGCCGTCAAGGACAGCAGCAGGAGGAGGGGGAGTAGAAAGAGGGGAGCGCACCCCAGCAAGAGCAGCAACCGAAAGGGAAGCAGGGGCCAAAGAAACCTCCATAGCAGGAACAGGGGGCGCAAGCACTGAAACGGGAGGGGAAGGAGCAACAGAGCCAGAAGGAGGAGCTGAGGAAGAAAGCGAAGCCTTCTTACCCGCCGGGGAAGAGGAAGGAGAGGAGCCAGGCTTACGCTTCTGACTTAAAGAGACCGGTGTCCCAGCAACTACGTACCGGGCAACGGATTCCAGTGTCTCAACAGGAGAAGCCGAACGAGAGCACACACGACGACCGTTAGGAGAGCGATGGACATCCGCCCGCACCGACAGGCGGTGGGGAGAGCCAATAGATGGAGGAAGAGGATGGGAAGGAGGATCGGAGGGGGACGAGGAAGAAGACACAGAAGACACGACAGACCGGGTAGAAGGAAGGGGAACCCCAGACAGAGGACCAGGAGGAGGATCCTTCGGGAGAGAACCCAAAGGAACAGAGGAGGGGGCAGTGGGCGCATCAGGGTCCAAGGCCCGGAAACTGTTGTGAGTCTGAGGAAGGCGGGAAGGACGAGGAGAGGAAGAGCGCAACACGCGAGCATAAGAGATATTAGCATAAGGCGGGAGCCGGCGAACCTGGCGCCTCGCCTCAGGAAAAGATAAACGCTCCCGGTGCTTCAGGTTGAGGACGGCTGCCTCAAGCTTGTAATGGACACACGCACGGGAGAAGGTAGGATGGGCCTCACCGCAGTTGAGGCAACGAGCCTGGGGAGAAGTGCACTCCGACTTAGAGTGACCTTCGCCACCACACAAAGGACAGAGAGAGACAGTCCCGGAGCAGCGGAGGGCACCATGCCCAAACCTCCAGCACTTGTTGCAGAGCCGAGGAGAAGGAATGTACTCCTGGACAGAGCACCTGACACCAGCAAGAATGACAGAGGGTGGAAGGGTCCTACCATCAAAGGTAATCTTCACAACCCGGAGGGGTTGACGGCGACTACCACGAGGGGGACGAGTAAACGTGTCCACCTGGAGAATAGAATGGCCCTGGGCAGCGAGGATATGGCGAATATCGTCGTGGCAGTCGCGCAGGTCCCGAACACCGGTTGCAACATGGGGCGGGAGCAAAATAGTGCCAACACTGGCATTCAATTGAGCGTTCTTCGAGACCCGAACGGGGGTCTCGCCAAGGCAGGATAAGGCAGCCAAGCGGGAAGCAGCATCCTGAGAAGGAGCAGCAACGACACGTGTACCGAGACGAGTGGGGTTAAAAGTAATGGAGGCATCAACGGAATCAATGAGATGTCGATGAAGGGAGAAATCGTCAGGAGGCGCAGAATCAAGAGGGAGGAGATCAAAATATTTGGCCCACGAAGCGGGACCAAACAAGGCTTGATAGGTAGCAGAACTGGAAGGAATCGAGCGAGGGCGGCCGTGACGAGGACGGCGGTGAGAACCCCCAGAGAGAGAGGGGTTAAAAGGCGCAGTAGTTACAACTAGAGAAGGAGCCGCGCCAGGGGACGAGGTAGTCACCACTGGGGGCTTGGGGCTCGACCCAACCACAGAGGAGGGAGGGGAGCCAGGGGAAGGAGTCAGAGAGGCCAAAGGAGGAGCAAGGTCGGGGCCCAATGCAGCGGAGGCTACAGAGCCCGGTCTTCCAATACGGACCGACTCGGGGGCTTGGTCGCCCACCCCACGAGCCTGAAAAGGTAAGCCAGAAGCAGCCGAAACAGGGGTTATCATCTTGACGAAATTAAGAATTCACTCACGAATGTGCCCCCACACCCACCATGGAGCCACAATTAGAGGCAGGACACCCAACAAGAAGCTATCGCCGATCTTGTTGGGGCCTCCTAGGGGTGCGTCGTGAGTATACGCCCCACAAACGCCACCTTAAGAAACCGACAGTCCGTCGAGATCGGGTTCAGTGACGAAGTGGGGATTGACAATAAAAGGTTCCCCTCGCTCTCGACGTCGGGTACTGCAGTTCTACGGGTGCATGAGTATGCCTCCTCAAGCACCCGGGCGTCAAAATAGAAGAAGTCCATGGAAGAACCAGAACGAGCAAAAGGTCGGCAGGAAACGGCAAGCAGATAGGAGAAGAGGGGGGAGAAAAACGAAACAGAAGGAAAAGGAAAAGGTGCCCAGCAGAATTGGAGAGGACGGCAGCAGGAGCACAAGGCTAGAAAAGGACAGAGGACTGTCCTAAGGAGCATCACACTCCAGCAGCCGCCCACGAAGCCCCCACACGGCGACAACGAGCTGAGCGGGGAGGGGGAAAGATTAAGCAAGAAAGAGAGGGCTGGGCGGACTGCATTTTCTTGGATTGTCGGAAAGCCTTTGACACAGTACCGCATAAGAGGCTGGTACATAAGCTGGAGAGACAGGCAGGTGTAGCTGGTAAGGTGCTCCAGTGGATAAGGGAGTATCTAAGCAATAGGAAGCAGAGAGTTACGGTGAGGGGTGAGACCTCCGATTGGCGTGAAGTCACCAGTGGAGTCCCACAAAGCTCTGTACTCGGTCCTATCTTGTTTCTGATATATGTAAATGATCTCCCGGTGGGTATCGATTCATTTCTCTCAATTTTTGCGGACGATGCTAAAATTATGAGAAGGATTAAAACAGAAGAGGACTGTTTGAGGCTTCAAGAAGACCTAGACAAGCTGAAGAAATGGTCAAACAAATGGTTGTTAGAGTTTAACCCAACCAAATGTAATGTAATGAAGATAGGTGTAGGGAGCAGGAGGCCAGATACAAGGTATCATCTGGGAGAGGAAATTCTTCAGGAGTCAGAGAAGGAAAAAGGCTTGGGGGTTGATATCACGCCAGACCTGTCTCCTGCAGCACATATCAAGCGGATAACATCAGCGGCATATGCCAGGCTGGCCAACATACGAACGGCATTCAGAAACTTGTGTAAAGAATCATTCAGAACCTTGTATACCACATATGTCAGGCCAATCCTGGAGTATGCAGCCCCAGCATGGAGTCCATATCTAGTCAAGGATAAGACTAAACTGGAAAAGGTTCAAAGGTTTGCCACCAGACTAGTACCCGAGCTGAGAGGTATGAGCTACGAGGAGAGACTACGGGAATTAAACCTCACTTCGCTGGAAGACAGAAGAGTTAGGGGGGACATGATCACCACATTCAAGATTCTGAAGGGAATTGATAGGGTAGATAAAGACAGTCTATTTAACACAAGGGCAACACGCACCAGGGGACACAGGTGGAAACTGAGTGCCCAAATGAGCCACAGAGATATTAGAAAGAACTTTTTTAGTGTCAGAGTGGTTGACAAATGGAATGCATTAGGGGGTGATGTGGTGGAGGCTGACTCCATACCCAGTTTCAAGTAGATATGATAGAGCTCAATAGGCTCAGGAATCTGTACACCTGTTGATTGGCGGTTGAGAGGCGGGACCAAAGAGCCAGAGCTCAACCCCCGCAAACACAACTAGGTGAGTACAACTAGGTGAGTACACGCACACACACACACGCACACACACACACACAAGTATCTTTAATAACCTAATACTTAAATCTTGATTTATTCAAGAACTGCTTGAAGATAAACTACTCTTGACAGTCAAAACTTAAATTATTAAAAGTAAATAGTTAACAGAACATATATAAAACAGTGAAGAACACAATTAAAATTATTAAACACATGAGTACATTGGGTGCGAAATAAGTTCAAAACTGTTGTAGAATTGGTGCAAAATTCCTATTAAACTGAAGTTTTATTAGCACAAAGATCAAACTTAGTACAACATTGGGACTAAACCAGCATGGAAATGGGGTTTAACAGTCTTAAAACTGGGGTAAAATATCAGGTGGTATATTCAAACCAGCTATAGTAAGGGTGTTACACACTTGAACTTTAATGCATTATGTTTAGAACATATAAACTAGCTTTGATGACAAACTATTGGAGGAATAGGTCTTTGCAATTAGAGAGGGGAGGGATACAAAACTTTTCCTATGTCTAAGTGTTAATATTCGTTAAAACCCTGAAGAACTAATTGCAGATATTACTACAGTGATTAAAGCTATCTACATAGTGTCACGGTATTTTACTGATGGTAAGATAAAGTCAAATTACTTACTCGTTAACGTCGAGCAACTTCCTGGAAATAAAAACAAACTACTATTAATATAATGGATTGACAAGTTAATGGTTTCATGCCCTCTTAATTAAACACTTAGGGAGTATTAACATCTTTATTGGCAAAATACAAAATTCTGCCTAATCCAAGTAATTAAGTTATATCTTTTTTACAGAGAGAATGCTGCTCGTATCCACTGCCACACTTTAAAGTATCATACAAAAGCCAATAGATCTAAATTGTAGCACATAAATATTTCAGGATGTTACAAACTGCTACAACAGATTTTATACATGTTTCAATTTACGAATTTGAAATTTAACCACACAAAACAGGAATGAGTTTATAAGAGATGCAGCTTAAAAACGAAACAAAACTATAATACGGATTAACAAATTAATAAATGGTTAGGATGTCTTCCAATATGCATAATTCAATCAAATAGTCATATAGTGTGTTCAAAAGGTCAGGAGGTCCATTGAATATAATATATTATGTAGAAATCGAGTGAATACTTTAAAGGTTTGTCATAAACTTTACAAGCTTAATATTCTGGTAGCTGATCAGCCTCAATAACCTACTACATGGGTCTATAGCCATAGCGAATTCGAACAAAACATCACATTGTCTGCTCAGATTACAGTGCTGACCATACTAATATACTAATACCAATTAACATTAGACAAGTTTTTGTAGATTTTAAAACTTCAACTTTTAAGTCGTTTCGTTGACCAGACCACACACTAGAAGTTGAAGGGACGACGACGTTTCGTTCCGTCTTGGACCATTCTCAAGTCGATTGTCGTCAAGTCGAAAGTTGTTTCGTAATTCTTTTAAATAGGTTGGGGATGTATTTATTACATGTCGTGAACATGTATTTAGGCCTCTGGGGAATATTTACCATCTCTCTGTGGGGGAAGTGGCTTAGTTAAGACCTCTAAGGCGGAGGTGAAGACTAACTGAGCATTAGTATAGTAGTATTGAATTAGGTTTGATACCCGTTTTAACGTTTGGAATCTTCGCTCGAAACAGCCAAACAGTTGAAGGTAACTGATTAAGAGCCACAAGGAAGTGACCAACTGCAAACTGGAGGAACAGTGCTTAAAAGAATACCCAGAACTACTTCTGCACAAGTTGTATACAAGTGTGTCTGAGGATAGAGGTTCAACAAAGTTTCAAATTATGACCAAGAAATACTATGATAAATTTAAAACCAGAAATCAAGTGTCTCTAATATAAATATATATTAAAAGGAAATTTTTGAAACAATGCGAGAGAATTGGGGGTTTCCATTCCAAGTCGCCCCAGATTTTCACTCCCAAGTCACACTCCTCCAAAGATTACCTCGAACATCACCCTGCGACTTCATTTTGTAGATTATATAAATTTACATTCACTAAAAATATCAAGAGCAAAGGGTGACAAGAGAAATAGCAATGGATGGAAGTGTATGACAAACATATTACACAAGGAAATATAGCAATCAATTTAAGAAATGAGGAGATTTGAAGTGGGACAAGGCATGCGGCTGGGAGTACACAGGTTTGCGGTTTGAACCTCTGAATTATTACTCCATATAATTTTCTCTAAGGAGATATTAAGATTTTAAATATATCATCAGTTTTAATGTTAACTAAAAGGTCTTCAATTAGAAAAAACCAAGACCGCCATGTGAAGGTCTTCAGTTTTCTACCATCACCTGACCTGTTTTCAAAGATTTCATTAACGCCGAGAGTCCTCAGGAGATTTACAGGCTCGGGCGATGACTTGCATTTGTCAAAAGCGGCCTTGGGATAGTAGAAGAGAAACACCAGGCACATCTCCTCCCGCGTGTTCAACCCGCCCTGTGGCAACGAAATGGGCATGAGAATGATTTTACAAAACAGGTTGATTAATCTGCACATGTCCTCAGGTAGGGGATCCACACAAGGGGAATGAATTGAGAGCAATATATAATTTGTGCTATTAGCTACTCTATCTATGGTTGTGTCAGGTCAAGGTTAGGTTTCATCCTCCAGGTGGCACTCGTAGACAAGGATGTGGTGGACGTGTTCCAGGTTCCTGACTTCAATCACTGGCTCGTACTGTGGGGTCAGGTGAGGGGAAGGACGGGAAAAGATGTTTCATTAGTGTGTTAATGAAGCGGCTGCTATTGGCCTATACAACGCAGCTGCTATTTGCTTCTACCACACATTCATAGTCAAACCTACGCGTGTTCAACCCGCCCTGTGGCAACGAAATGGGCATGAGAATGATTTTACAAAACAGGTTGATTAACCTGCACATGTCCTTAGGTAAGGGATCCGCATAAAGGGAATGAATTAAGAGCAATATATAATTTGTGCTATTATCTAATCTATCTATGGTTGTGTCAGGTCATTGGTTACGTTAATATGGTGTATTATTGACGAAATGGAATTTTAAAATATTGATTTTGAAAATTATTTCAGTATGCCTGCACACTCCGTTTACAGAAAACGGAATTCTTAAAAGAAAACTGTTTAGCACTTTTATATTTTAATCCAACGATTTATATTACAATAAAGTAAGAACGTGAGAATAATCTGTTTAGGACAAAGGTTCACTTGCCACTTTACATTTAAGACTTTAGCAGGAACCTTATCATGCTTTCAGGCCATCACAAATATCTAGATAATTATCCAAGTGGTTTCTCATGGAAATGAATTTGATCTGAGGATGGGTTCAGGTTAATAGGAGTGAAAGAATGAGAATGCTAGCAGTCCTGCTACATGGTGACCTGGCCACTCTCAGACCTGCCTATACTTACAAAGGTTGGAACAGTTGTCTTGGTAGAGTCGTAGCCACATTCTACGATAAAGGAGTCTCCCTTGAGGATCGTCATTTCGTCCTTGAGTACTCTGCTCTGCTGATAGTTGAAGTCGTAAAACTTATCTGCGGGAGGCAGGGCAAGCGTCAGCACCAGAGGTCTGATGATTCACTGGAGTGTTGTCTTTATGACTGTTTCAATGATTAACAGTTCTGGTGAATGAATGAGTACCAGTGGGTTTAAAGGTCGTTTCCTACACTACTCTTTTCCCTCTCCCAGGCAATTACTACCAGTATAAAACATTTACCTCCTATATACAAATTTTAACTATTACGTCCTGTATACTTAAAGAGGACATAACTTTTGAGATTTCCCCAAAGATAAATTTGAAAATATACCTTTTCCAGACCCCCCTCCCCTTCCACACTCAATGGGGACATTTTGATGTTGCAAATAATGATTAAAGGAGAAGCGATCTTCACACATTTCAAAACATTAAAATAAAACAAGTCATTACAACACTCACACAAATCGTTGACATTAGTTGCCACGTACACATACATTAAAAAAACTTGCCCTTAAGAGTGACTGGCAGTTCCCGTCCGTTGCGGATGTGTCTGAGGGTGATGTCTCTACCCAGGAGATGAGCGTGCAGCATCCCCTGGAACACCTTCAACCCTCCTTCAGGCACTCTCTGCATCACCACCACCACCACCACCACCAGCACAGACAGCAGCACCACCACAAGCGCAGTTTTGAAGCGATAGGGTTAATTTGAGAAATTTCGAAATGTCTATTGTATAATATTCCTTCCAGATCTACCACTAATTTGCTATTAGTTTTTCCTACTCCATCTCTCATCATCATCCCCCCTTTTCTTCCCCGTCTTCCTCAGTCCTTTCTTTGTCCCATTTGCATCCCACCACTTAACTAAGTCTTCCTCCTCCTTGGCTTATCTTATTTTTAATTTACAAACTTTAAAAAAAAATAAACTGTGCACACTATCTGTCCTGCTCATAATCGATATTAGTAAATGAACGTCTACGTTAAAATTCCATCACATATCTTATATTTCCCCAATAAATAATTGGGTGAACAGTCAAATGTTAAAACATTTACTGCTTTGTTGGGCCAAGCTGCCTTGGGTAGGCCTCATTTGATTATGCACTGTTAGGCGAGATAATGATGGGTAACATAAGATAGGGTAGGGTTCGTTAAGGTTAGGTCAAGTTACGAAAGGTAAATAAACTGAGGCAAGATATATTAGGAATGACGGAGCTAACTTTGTTAAGCATTATATGAATCATCCCTCAACCTGAAGACATACGTCAGAGCCACTAGGCCTCTGACGTCATAGGAACAGGCCTAGTGCCCGCACCGTAAGCAAGGCTCTTAGTTTAAACACGAGCACGAGACCAGGAAGACTTTCAGCTAGGAATAGGTCGCTGTTCCCTACGATAAGCATGCCTAAGACGACTGTCGAATATTTTTCCCCGTTTCTTAACGGGTATGACAATCCTCCGGTACGACTTGCAACCAGAGGTCGTTAGATTTAGTTTCATGTCGTTTTGTTGAAATACTCTCAGAGCAGACTAGAGATTGGTAAATCACAGTTAAGTTAAAGGCCAATAAAGTCTGCGCATCACGATGGAAGTGCTAACATGTTTTGCCGTTGGGTAATGCCAAAAATACTAATAATAAAAAAAATAATAATAATTGTAATAGAAATTCAATTCATTTCTATCATTAGAAATTGTTTATAAAAAAACTCTTCACCTCTCTGGTGCATTCGCTGAAGCAGTGACCAATTGTTTTCCAGTGTTGTCCTGGAGGAATGATGTGGGTGGGAAAGACGGTATGACCCAACGTGATGACCCCGGAGTCGTACTGACGCAGCTTCTCCGTGTGGTAGAGTCGAATGCCAGACCCGTCCACTACTCCTAATAATTAAAGTAATACGAGTTATAATCAGAGGTAACAGAACGCTGATGTACGTCAGAATAGAGGCGCCCCACTGACCATCCCCGTGAACTGTAGTTTTGTACCTTAAACTGGACAAATTTCAATGATCACATCTTTGACTTTGGGGTTTATGAGTACCTAATTTTAATGGTACAGTTTGTTGCTTCATTAGCTCTCCCTCGGCCATGTTCTGAATATTCTCCAACAATCTTTAATCCATTCTTACACTGACTTGCGTTCCTTAATCTCACAATCTCCTCCTCCAACCCAGACACGCCCCGATCCCTCGCATGGAAGATGCTAATAAGTTCGCTCCTTCATTCTTCCGTCAGTTCCCTACAATGGTAAATGTTACACATTTCTCTCTAAACTCACAAAACCCTCAAGCAAGCGCCTAGGCCTACCTACCTTTCTTAAGTTTGGGGTTGTCGTAATGGATCTCCATCATAAAATAATCCGTTCCGCCATGCTCCTCTCCAAGTGAGTAGCCCACGTGATCAGGCCACATCTCTCCTGCAAGGAAGGAGAAAATAGAAACAGTTTAGGAATATAATGAAAGTCATATTCCTCAGGATAAAGTTTACTATCGCTGATAGCGATACATCACCCCAAGTAACATGTCAAGTTTGTTGCTCTGTTCTTTATCGTTTAGATTAATAAATAATCAAAGTTTTCACCATTCTAATTAAATTCGATTTAATACGACGAGTAAGTTCTAAACCACTTAAATTTCCAATGGTTATGCTATCAAATAGTCAACTTATTCATCATCTAAGCTTCTAACCATTTGTGTTTCATATAACTTCACATTATTTAGGGTCTACCACACATTTTTAATCCCACCGATGCTCGCTATAACTTAAGCTGTCACCCCAGTTGTCCATAACTTGGGTTCCTTTATCAGGCTCTTCATTTCCAAACCACCACCTCAAACAGTCAATGCCTTTTCAACTTCGGTATAGAATTATAACACCTAGGAGTAAAACCTATTAAAATAAAATCCTTGTCATCTATATTCCGTTCCACCTTAAGTTTAAACCAAAAATTACCATAAGAAACATCCTAAAGACACAATTCACCCGAAATGTTTGTAGTTAAACAATAATTTATATTTGGTTCATCACATCTGCCACTTTAATTGCCAGGTTAACAAAGTCTCAGTCATATTAATATCATCCACCCAGAAGTTTATCTCAAACATTATCAATAACCCAAAAATTATAGTCGCAAAGCACACCCCTCAGACCCCATCACGGACCACCTACCCTCAGACCCATCACGGACCACGTACCCTCAGACCCATCACGGACCACCTACCCTCAGACCCATCACGGCCACCTACCCCCCAGACACGCCACGGCCAACTACCAACAGACCCATCACGAGCCACCTACTCACAGACACACTCACGGTCACCTACCCTTAGACCCCATAACGGCCCACCTACTATCAGACTCCATCACGGGCCACGTACCCACAGACCCATCACGACCACCTACCCTCAGACCCATCACGGACCACGTACCCACAGACTCATCACGGTCACCTACCCTCAAACCCATCACGGGCCTCCTACCCTCAGACCCATCACGGCCACCTACCCTGAGACCCATCACGGCCACCTACCCTCAGACCCATCACGGGCCACCTACCCTTAGGCCCCATCAGGTGCCACCTACCCTCAGACCCCATCACGGGCCACCTACCCTCAGACCCCATCACGGGCCACCTACCCTCAGACCCATCACGGGCCTCCTACCCTCAGACCCATCACGGCCACCTACCCTGAGACCCATCACGGCCACCTACCCTCAGACCCATCACGGGCCACCTACCCTTAGGCCCCATCAGGTGCCACCTACCCTCAGGCCCCATCACGGCCACCTACCCTCAGACCCATCACGGGCCACCTACCCCCAGACCCATCACGGGCCACCTACCCCCAGACCCAACACGTACCACCTACCCTCAGACCCATCACGGGTCACCTACCCTCAGAACCTTCAAGGGCCACCTACCCTCAGACCCCATAACGGGCCACCTACCCTCAGACCCATCACGGCCACCTACCCTCAGACCCATCACGGGCCATCTACCCTCAGACCCATCACGGCCACCTACCCTCAGACCCCATCACAGCCACCTACCCTTAGACCCATCACGGGCCACCTACCCCCAAACCCATCACGAGCCACCTACCCTCAGACCCATCACGAGCCACCTACCCTCAGACCCATCACAGGCCACCTACCCTCAGACCCATCACGAGCCACCTACCCCCAGACCCATCACGGATCACCTACCCTCAGACCCATCACGAGCCACCTACCCTTAGACCCATCACGAGCCACCTACCCTCAGACCCATCACGGGCCACCTACCCCCAGACCCATCACGTACCTCCTACCCTCAGACCCATCACGGGTCACCTACCCTCAGACTCATCAAGGGCCACCTACACCCAGACCCATCACGTACCTCCTACCCTCAGACCCATCACGGACCACCTACCCCCAAACCCATCACGAGCCACCTACCCTCAGACCCATCACGGGCCACCTACCCCCAAACCCATCACGTACCACCTACCCCCAGACCCATCACGTACCACCTACCCCCAGACCCATCACGGGCCACCTACCCCCAGACCCATCACGTACCACCTACCCCCAGACCCATCACGGATCACCTACCCTCAGACCCATCACGGGCCACCTACCCCCAGACCCATCACGTACCACCTACCCCCAGACCCATCACGTACCACCTACCCTCAGACCCATCACGGACCACCTACCCCCAGACCCATCACGTACCTCCTACCCTCAGACCCATCACGGGTCACCTACCCTCAGACTCCTCAAGACCACCTACCCTCAGATCCAACAGCCCAGGCTACAACTGGTACAGTACAGTGAAGCCAGGAGAGGGGCATATTGGGGGTGTAGCACTGAGACCCCTTCACCCGCAGCCACTTCTCGTAATGCCTGGAGGCATCCTCCAGGTGGCACTCGTAGATAAGGATGTGGTGGACGTGTTCTAGGTTCCTGGCTTCAATCACTGGCTCGTACTGTGGGGTCAGGTGAGGAAGGGAAGGAAGGGAAAAGATGTTTCATTAGGGTGTTAATGAAGCGGCTGCTATTGGCCCATACGACGCAGTTGCTATTTGCTTCCACCACACTTTCATAGTCAAACCTACGCTTGAAATAATTAAGTTATCCCACATCTATGTTACCAGGTAATTAGTTCCATTGATCAACCACCCTATTTCCAAACTAGTATCTACTCAGTGCATAGCTTTCTGGATGAAACTGATCATCACTTATGATAGTCCTTTCAACGCAGCTGTCGAGACGTGATTTGAGTATGCCTCGTCTGATCACCTGTGTGAGATTGATGTCTGCCCACAAGGTAGGACGATGTGGAAGCATCGACTCCACTTTAATACTGGAACTGAACTAGTGGAATAAGTTATACAATTAATTTTGCAAAAACAAAATCAAGAAGGTTTAAATGAAGGTACATAGTATGTAAGTTTTTCAAACAACGCTATGATTGTCCAAAAGCAAAAAAAAAAGCAATTGGGTATGTACACATTCGAGTCGCAAGGAATACCTAATAGTCAAAAGTCAGTCACAGTGTGAAGGAAGGAAGTTCTGGCAGGATAAATTATTTTCTCCCAAGGCTTATGTTATTTAACCTAAACCATTTCTGACGGTTGACTTTTACCCCAGATGGTAAAGACCTACATGACAACGAAAAAATAAATAAGTTTCGAAAACTAAAAATAATGAAAAACGCTTAGTTTCATTAAACAATAAAATGAAAGTACAGATGGAAAAAAATCACAGACTTACTATGTCTGAAACCTTTCGACTGGGATGTGGATCAAACCAGCGTCCTGGGTAACCCCAAACGCGCGCCTTATCATGGTTAATGGGTTAAAGCACGCGTCTATAGGGTTACCCAGTGGCAAATTTCTCACCAAGATACACTTTTTCTCCCTGGAGTTATTGAGAATTACCAGGTAGTTAGAAAATGGCTTATGTAGTACCAATATACAAGAACTTAAATCGACAGGAGACTTTTAACTACCTGTGCTACTTACAGAGATGTAAGATCCCACAAGAAAAAGGCTCCTGGAATCACAGGAAAATAGGATTTGACACCAATTATAACCATAGAATTATGACGAGATACTGACTGGTAAATGCACCTCACTCACCACCTACTTACCCCAATAACGTGAGTCTTGCGCCGCAAAGGAGGAACTCTGAAGAGCTTGCACCAGTACAGTGAGTCCGAGTCGTCTGGTAGACTCACCTAGGGACGGAACCACAGTCAGGTTTATAATCTACACAACATATAATTCGGCACAGCTGCAGCAAGATTTATGTTAATTTAATAAGAGGGATATAAGGAAAAAGCTGAGACCAAGAGTTGAAGCTCGATCGTTCAGGTAAAATTAGGGAAGAAAAAAAACTTACATTAATTGCGTGTAAATTCCAGACGGAGACATCGTCGCCGAAGTCTGGGAGCAAGAACCTTGGCTCCTGCAGGTACAAGCTCTTGGTCCCTCTGTGGCCATGCATCGCCACTCTCCCTATGTCAGGTGGGTCCTCGCGCCCGTATGCCCAGATAACTCGAGTCGTGTCACTCTATGGGGGCAGTAGTGCAGGTATTAGCGAGGGCTGGGATGAGCTGAGCTGGGATGATTGGGAGACTGGGGAGCTAGCTCCTAATCATAGCTCCCCTTAGCCAAGGGAAAGTAGGATAACTGGAGTGGGGAAGTGGTAGGTTGCAGGGGATGAGAGTGCGTAGTAAGCTTCAATGGGGCATGAATAATTTGAAGATAAATGTAAATTGAGAGAGAAAGAGCCTGGAGAAAAATGCTGGAAAATAAATCAGACGACGCAGCAGGTAAAAATTATTAAAATCAAAACAAAAGTGTCAAAAACTTGTACATTATATTGTATATTAAAAGAGGTTTACAACTGAAAGAAATCAAACTTTGTTGAATTCACTGTGTTACCAGCAATTAATGTATCGCTGATTAAATTATTCTGCATCAGGATCATTTAATGCTCAACAAACTTGCTAACTTACCTAGAGATGAAATCTAACTAGTCTATAAATTTATCCAAATACAGAGAGAACATACAGCATATAAAACCCAGAGACAGTAGGTTGTTGAGACGACTCACAGTGATATGGAAGTCGTGCAGGTCGTCACAGGTGTTCCAGGGCCTGGAGAACCTCAGGACGGTGTGGGTGTCGTTCTGGTATCCTCCAAGCACCTTCAGGTCCTGTGAGTCGTCTAGGACAGGATGCCAATTACCTTCTCCATGAAGATCCTGTTGGATAGGATACACAAGTTACCCTCCCATGAATACTCTCTGATAGGATGCCAGTTAATTTACTCAAGAAGGTTCTGTAAGGAAATTTGTTAACACCCTCCCCCCTCCCTCACATACAAGATCACCACATACAATGTTCTCAGGGGATTTGACAGGGCAGACAAGGATGGATTATTTAACACGAGAGGTACACGCTCAAGGGGATTCAGGGGGAAGCGAGTACCCAAATGAGCCACAGACATTAAAACTAATTCTTTTCAGTATCAGTTGCTAGTAAATGGAATGCAGTAGGCTGTCACTTGGTGAAGGCCGATTCCATACACAGTTTCAAATGTAGATATGAAAGAGCTCCAGAAGCTCAGGAATCAGTTCACCAGTTGGTTGAGAGGCGGGACGAAAGAGCCGAATCTCAACTCCCGCAAGCACAACTAGGCGAGTACATACAAACATATATACAGCTGACATTTGCTGTACACATCACTTAAAATATATTCCTATGTTTCAATGTCTCAAGTTTAATAAATTCTGATCGGTTATATGCACTTAATTTTCTTAATTCTAAGTGAATTCAGCACATCGCATAGCCTAAAAGCCATGCAACGTGCTGCATTGCATGGCCTTAGGGTCCATGTAAAAATGATATTTTATGTAATGAAAAAAAATAAGCTTGAACGACACATTAAGAATATTCTTTTATTCTGAAGTGTCCGAGGTTAGTCCGTTTTATTTCACGCGATATCATAATGTCCTTCATTTTTGTCTTTAAATTCTTACATATATTCCGATTTAAAAAGCAGGAAGTATTCATAGTTCAGTAAGGTTGTGTATGATCACAATTCAGATTTCAATCAACTGCTAAAAAATCCGTGTATTAGTGCATGTGACATTTGGGGCAAATTTTATTGGTATAAAAAACATCTGAATCTGGCAGCTGCGGACGTGCGGGCGCACCATAGCCTGTGCTTCTTGGAACTTTTGTCCAGTGTTGCTGAATCTATAACAACAATGCCGACGTGCGGAGTTTTAATGTACACTGAAGAGTCAGATCCATCTAGTCATCGTTATTCTACAAGTCTTATGATATCACATGTTCACCCAACACGAGATTACTAATTTCGACCTACGGGGTGTAGACATGTACACGCAACACTACCACGTGGCTGCAACCTGTCGTGGCCTACCACTTCAGGTTGCAGCCGAAGCACAACCTAAAGGTTCCCAAGTCGTAGGATGGAGAAAATTTGGATTGAGACTGCCTCTGCTCACTTAGCAGTAAATAGGTACCTGGAGTTAGTCAACTGTCTTGAGTTGTATCCTGGGGATACAACTCAAGACAGTCTATCATTGGCCAAGGAGGACCCCTTTAACCCCATCAGGCTTCCTGTCCCCGACAATAGCAAATCAATCTGAGAAGGAGTGCGTGTACTGGCCTAGTTGTGCTTGAAGAGGCGACCTCCCTTTACTTACTACCATTTAACCATACAAATTTTCCCAACCAAAAATACAGATTAAGTTCACGTTGTCAGAGACAGGTAGGCTGTTAGGCTTCCTGTGGTCCCATAAGCAAATTACCGTTTTCCCAGGATTCTACCCACAACAGTCGACTAACTCCTAGGTACTTAAATAATACTGCAGTAGTGTCGGGTAACATTGTCTGGCAACCCAATCAGTAGCAATCAGTTGCGAGACGACTGTGCAAAGAACTGCTCAATAGCTGTGTGGGGCCACCTTAATAACCTGAAGCAATATCTGCAACAAGATGGTAACTCACGTAAAGAAAGACATGGCCTTTGTCGCAGATCCAGCCCAAGATGATGTCTGCTCCCCGCATGCCTCCGCTGGGGGAGAACCCCAGGCCAACGTAGCCACGCGTCGCCACCTGCAGCGCCACCGCCACCACCACCGCCGCCACCACCACCGCCACCACCACCAGCAGCGCCGCCACCACCACCGTGAAGACACCACCAAGGCACCATGTGGATACATACGAATTATAAATTACTTATCTGCTCTCGTTAGTGTTACTAGTGCCCACCCGTTCCTAATTACAATTGTATGAGCTAACTATTAATACATTATAATCATCGTTATACAGGATAAGCTTTAACGATAAAGGTCAACTCCTGTGCAAAACTAAACAGTTCAACCCTGGCGCAGTGCTATTTTGAACAAAAATAAGCATACTGAACATTGAAGCTTAGGTTCAATCTCTGCCAAAATACACATTCGTGTACCATTTCTTTTCCCCAGGGATGAATAATTTTAATTCTATGTATAGGTTAGAAGTTAGGTTAGAAGTACAGGTTAGAAGTTAGTAGCCAGAACGCACTTCTCGGCCTACTATGTAAGGCCCGAATTGCCTAATAAGCCAAGTTTTCATGAATTAATTGTTTTTCGATTACCTAACCTACATAACCTAACCTAACCTAACTTTTTCGGCTACCTAACCTAACCTATCCTATAAAGATAAGTTAGGTTAGGTTAGGTAGGGATGGTTAGGTTCGACCATATATCTACGTTAATTTTAACTCCAATAAAAAAAATTGACCTCATGCAAAATGAAATGAGTAGCTTTATCATTTCATAAGAAAAAAATTAGAGAAAATATATTAATTCAGGAAAACTTGGCTTATTAGGCAAATCGGGCCTTGCATAGTAGGCTGAGAAGTGCGTTCTGGCTACTAGGTACGACATATATATATATATATATATATATATATATATATATATATATATATATATATATATATATATATATATATATATATATATATATATATATATAGGCTGAGAAGTGCGTTCTGGCTACTAGGTACGACATATATATATATATATATATATATATATATATATATATATATATATATATATATATATATATATATATATATATATATATATATATATATATATATATCGTACCTAGTAGCCAGAACGCACTTTTTGGCCTACTATGCAAGGCCCGATTTGCCTAATAAGCCAAGTTTTCCTGAATAAATATATTTTCTCTAATTTTTTTCTTATGAAATGATAAAGCTACCCATTTCATTATGTATGAGGTCAACTTTTTTTTATTGGAGTTAAAATTAACGTAGATATATGACCGAACCTAACCAACCCTACCTAACCTAACCTAACCTATCTTTATAGGTTAGGTTTGGTTAGGTAGTCGAAAAAGTTAGGTTAGGTTAGGTTAGGTAGGTTAGGTAGTCGAAAAACAATTAATTCATGAAAACTTGGCTTATTAGGCAAATCGGGCCTTGCATAGTAGGCTGAGAAGTGCGTTCTGGCTACTAGGTACGACATGTATATATATATATATATATATATATATATATATATATATATATATATATATATATATATATATATATATATATATATATATATATATATATATATATGTGTGTGTGTGTGTGTGTGTGTGTGTGTGTACTCACCTAATTGTACTCACCTAATTGTGCTTGCGGGGGTTGAGCTCTGGCTCTTTGGTCCCGCCTCTCAACCGTCAATCAACTGGTGTACAGATTCCTGAGCCTATTGGGCTCTATCATATCTACATTTGAAACTGTGAATGGAGTCAGCCTCCACCACATCACTTCCTAATGCATTCCATTTGCTAACTACTCTGACACTGAAAAAGTTCTTTCTAACGTCTCTGTGGCTCATTTGGGTACTCAGCTTCCACCTGTGTCCCCTTGTTCGCGTCCCACCAGTGTTGAAAAGTTCGTCCTTGTTTACCCGGTCGATTCCCCTGAGGATTTTGTAGGTTGTGATCATGTCCCCCCTTACTCTTCTGTCTTCCAGTGTCGTGAGGTGCATTTCCCGCAGCCTTTCCTCATAACTCATGCCTCTTAGTTCTGGGACTAGTCTAGTAGCATACCTTTGGACTTTTTCCAGCTTCGTCTTGTGCTTGACAAGGTACGGGCTCCATGCTGGGGCCGCATACTCCAGGATTGGTCTTACATATGTGGTGTACAAGATTCTGAATGATTCCTTACACAGGTTCCTGAACGCCGTTCTGATGTTAGCCAGCCTCGCATATGCCGCAGACGTTATTCTCTTTATGTGGGCTTCAGGAGACAGGTTTGGTGTGATATCAACTCCTAGATCTTTCTCTCTGTCTGTTTCATTAAGTACTTCATCTCCTATTCTGTATCCTGTGCCTGGCCTCCTGTTTCCACTGCCTAGTTTCATTACTTTGCATTTACTCGGGTTGAACTTCAACAGCCATTTGTTGGACCATTCACTCAGTCTATCCAGGTCATCTTGTAGCCTCCTACTATCATCCTCTGTTTCAATCCTCCTCATAATTTTTGCATCGTCGGCAAACATTGAGAGGAACGAATCTATACCCTCTGGGAGATCATTTACATATACCAGAAACAGTATAGGTCCGAGGACTGACCCCTGCGGGACTCCACTTGTGACGTCTCGCCAATCTGAGACTTCACCCCTCACACAGACTCGTTGTCTCCTGTTGCTTAGGTATTCCTCTATCCACCGGAGTACCTTCCCTCTCACTCCAGCCTGCATCTCCAACTTTCGCACTAGCCTCTTGTGTGGCACTGTATCAAAGGCTTTCTGACAATCCAAAAATATGCAGTCTGCCCACCCTTCTCTTTCTTGCCTTATTTTTGTTGCCTGGTCGTAGAATTCAAGTAACCCTGTGAGGCAGGACCTGCCATCCCTGAACCCATGTTGATGCTGTGTTACAAAGTTCCTTCGCTCCAGATGCTCCACTAGTTTTTTTCGCACAATCTTCTCCATCAGCTTGCATGGTATGCAGGTTAGGGACACTGGCCTGTAGTTCAGTGCCTCCTGTCTATCCCCTTTCTTGTATATCGGGACTACGTTAGCTGCTTTCCAAATATCTGGCAGTTCCCCTGTTGCCAGTGATTTGTTATACACTATGGAGAGTGGTAGGCTCAGTTCTCTTGCTCCTTCCTTTAGAACCCAAGGGGAGATTCCATCTGGGCCTATAGCCTTCGTCACGTCCAACTCTAGTAAACACTTCCTTACTTCCCCACTGGTAATCTCAAACTCTTCCAGTGGTTCCTGGTTAGCTATTCCCTCACTTACCTCTGGAATTTCTCCTTGTTCTAAGGTGAAGACCTCCTGGAATTTCTTATTCAATTCCTCACACACTTCCTTGTCATTTGTAGTGAATCCTTCCGCCCCTATCCTTAATCTCATAACCTGTTCCTTTACTGTTGTTTTTCTCCTAATGTGGCTATGCAACAATTTAGGCTGAGTCTTTGCCTTGCTTGCGATGTCATTTTCGTATTGTCTTTCTGCCTCTCTTCTCATCCTGACATATTCATTCCTGGCATTCTGGTATCTTTCTCTGCTCTCCAGTGTCCTGTTATTCCTATAGTTTCTCCATGCCCTTTTACTTTGCTGCTTAGCTAGCCTACATCTTTGATTAAACCATGGGTTTCTCATCTTCATTTCTCTGTTTTCCTTTTGGACTGGGACAAACTTGTTTGCTGCGTCCTTGCACTTCTGCGTGATGTAATCCATCATATCTTGGGCCGTCTTTCCCCTGAGCTCTGTTTCCCATGCTATATCTGTTAGGAATTTTCTTATCCCCTCATAGTTTCCCTTTCGGTATGCTAACCTTTTGGTGGTTAACCTTTTGAAAGTGTGTGTGTGTGTGTGTGTGTGTGTGTGTGTAATTATTACCTAAGTGTAGTTACAGGATGAGAGCTACGTTCGTGGTGTCCCGTCTTCCCAGCACTCTTTGTCATATAACGCTTTGAAACTACTGACGGTCTTGGCCTCCACCACCTTCTCACCTAATTTGTTCCAACCGTCTACCACTCTGTTTGCGAAAGTGAATTTTCTTATATTTCTTCGGCATCTGTGTTTAGCTAGTTTAAATCTATGACCTCTTGTTCTCAAAGTTACAGGTCTCAGGAAATCTTCCCTATCGATTTTATCAATTCCTGTTACTATTTTGTATGTAGTGATCATATCACCTCTTTTTCTTCTGTCTTCTAGTTCTGGTATATTTAATGCCTCTAACCTCTCATCGTAGCTCTTGCCCTTCAGTTCTGGGAGCCACTTAGTAGCATGTCTTTGCACCTTTTCCAGTTTGTTGATGTGCTTCTTAAGATATGGGCACCACACAACAGCTGCATATTCTTGCTTTGGAATAAACAAAGTCGTGAACAATTTCTTTAGTATATCGCCATCCATGTATTTAAAAGTACTTCTGAAGTTAGAAAGCGTGACATAGGCTCCTCGCACAATATTCTTTATGTGGTCCTCAGGTGATAGTTTTCTATCTAGAACCACCCCTAGATCTCTTTCTTTATCAGAATTCTTTAAAGATTTCTCACATAATATATAGGTTGCGTGGGGGTCTATGTTCTCCTATTCCACATTCCATAACATGGCATTTATTAACATTAAATTCCATTTGCCAAGTGGTGTTCCATATACTTATTTTGTCCAGGTCATCTTGAAGGGCATGACAATCATCTAAGTTTCTTATCCTTCCTATTATCTTAGCATCATCAGCAAACATGTTCATATAATTCTGTATACCAACTGGTAGATCATTTATGTAGACAATAAACATCACTGGTGCAAGAATTGAGCCCTGTGGTACCCCACTTGTGACATATCTCCAGTCCGATACATTGCCTCTGATTACTGCCCTCATTTTTCTATCAGTCAGAAAATTTTTCATCCATGTTAAAAGCTTACCTGTCACCTCTCCAATATTTTCCAGTTTCCAGAACAACCTCTTATGTGGAACTCTGTCGAAAGCCTTTTTTAGGTCTAGATAGATGCAGTCATCCCAACCATCTCTTTCCTGTAATATCTCTGTTGCTCGATCATAGAAACTGAGTAAATTGGATACACAGGATCTTCCACATCGAAAACCATACTGTCTGTCTGATATTATATCATTTCTCTCCAGGTGTTCTACCCATTTAGTTTTAATTATTTTTTCCAATATTTTGACTATTACACTTGTCAATGATACCGGTCTATAATTAAGGGGGTCTTCCCTGCTTCCACTTTTGTAGATTGGAACTATGTTAGCCTGTTTCCACACATCAGCTACAACTCCTGTAAACAGGGATGCCTGAAAAATCAGTTGAAGAGGAATGCTGAGCTCAGGTGCACATTCTCTCAGAACCCATGGTGAAACTCCATCTGGACCAACTGCTTTGTTCTTATTTAGCTCCTTGAGCATTTTTTCCACTTCGTATCTAGACACCTGTATGTGCTCTATGTTGTTCTCTGGAATTCTTATTGTATCTGGTTCCCTGAAGATTTAATTTTGTATTAACACACTTTGAAACTTTTCGTTTAATGTTTCACATATTTCCTTCTCATTTTCAGTGAATCTATTTCACATTTTCAACCTCTGTATATCATCCTTTACCTGCAATTTGTTGTACATGAATTTATAGAATAGACCTGGTTCTGTTTTACATTTGTCTGCAATCCCTTTTTCAAAATTTCTTTCTGCCTCTCTCCTCACTGCCGTGTAGTTGTTTCTCGCATCTTTGTATCGCTGGTATGTTTGGGGGTTTGGCCTCTTCCTGTATTGATTCCATTTTTGTGTCTTTTGGTCTCTGGCCCTCTCGCACTTTCTGTTGAACCAATCCTGTTTCCTAGTTCTGCTTCTCTGTTTTGGTATAAATTTTTTTGTGCCTTTATCATATATTTCACAAAACTTGACATACATCTCATTCACTTCCTTGCCTAGCAACAAGTCTGTCCAATTATACCCACTAAAAATTTTTCTAAGGTTGCCATAATGTCCTCTCCTAAAGTCAGGTTTTTCAATTGCATCAACCTTCATATTTTCTTCCAGATTATACCGCATTGCATACTTTATTCCCAAAAAGACATGGACACTTTTACCCAAGGGAGGAAGGTACTGAATGTCAAATATTTCTTCCTCCTTCTTGGTAAACATCAAATCTAGCATGGAGGGAACGTCCCCTTCCCTCATCCTCGTAGCTTGTTTAACATTTTGATACAAGAATATTTCCAGGATGAGGTCTACAAATTTACAGGTCCAGAAATCTTCTGTTTTAGCTTCATATGCTTCCCAGTCTATGGCTTTCAAGTTGAAGTCGCCGACTATCAACAGTCGTGAATTATCGTTATCCGCTCTCGCTATGATCTCTCTCATTATTGTTATAAGACCTTCTCTTTGACTATCTAGCTCCTCCTTTGACCATGTGCTGCTTAGCAGTGGACTGTATGTATTTATGATCATTAGTTTATCATCCTCATGGCAGATCTCTAGTGCTATTATGTCAACTTCTTGTGGATTGGCAGTCATTATTTCCTTCACCTTTAGGTGTTCTGTCACCAGCACAGCAACGCCACCGCCTTTTTTTAATTTTTCTGTCCCGTCTCCAAATTGAGTAGCCCCCTTGGGAATATGACCTCATTTAAAATAACATCTTCAAGTTTTGTCTCCGTGAGTGCAACAATGTCTGGTGTCTGCAGCTGTATTACTTTCCCATCCTCATCACTTTGTAATTTTCTAGCATTCCTTAGTGCTTCCTCCATTTGTTTGGCACCATTTAGGGTGATCCTCAAAGGTCGATTTTTCCCTTTTACATATCTGCCTATTCTCCTGTAGTCGCACACATTCTCTATGGTTGTAAGACCTTCCACGAGGCCAACAACTTTATCTACTACTTTTGCTTCTTCTACAGCTCTTTCTGACCTAGATGTTATCTCCTTTTCTTTGCAGCCAAAAATGATCAGGGACTTACTCCGATCAAATGTGTTTTGCACCAACTTCGGGTTAGATGCCAATTATTTTCTCACTTCCAGCCCAATGTTTGTTTTATCTTGGTTGCTGCAGTGTTTGACTTCCTTTACTACTTCTTCAATTTTTTCCTTCTCCTTGGCCACTTGTGCATAGGTGAGTTGTGTATCTTTCTTGCACTGTTCTATTCCCTGTGTAACTTCCTCCATCTGTGCTGACAAAAGCTGTTTCTCCTGTTGAAATTTCTTACCTAACCTATTGTAGTCATTTATGTTTAAATTTACTTTAACTTCTTCCAAAGCTATTTTTAAGAGTCTATTTTCTTCTTCCATGGCTTTGCAATTTGTTTCCAATTGAATCTTATCTGTGCACAAGTCTTTCACTACACCCTCAAGACATAAAAGTTTGCTATTTAAATGGTCATTACTTTCTTTCAATTTACTAATTATTTCTACATGAGAGGTCACTATAGTATCTAATTTTACCAACTTGTTGTATAGACTGGTTATATCAATGCTTTCTTCACTGAATCCTGCAAAATCAAGCTCTGTTTTGTATTTCCTCTTGCCGGCGGCCATCTTGAATGTTCTTCTCTGCACTGGAAACACTAGGGCAACTTTTTCTCATCCAATTTTTCACTTCCCTTGGCACATTCCTGTTATTTCACCTATTTTTCAAAAGCACTACACCTTTATGTTCTCTGGGACACCACTATCATCATCCTGTACTACAATACTTAGGATTGTTGAAATATGCTGGAGCTCCTCTTGTCTGCCTCTTGGGAAAGAACTTGGGATAGGAGTGTGTGTGTGTGTGTAATTACCTAAGTGTAATTACCTAAGTGTAGTTACAGGATGAGAGCTACGCTCGTGGTGTCCCGTCTTCCCAGCACTCTTTGTCATATAACGCTTTGAAACTACTGACGGTCTTTGCCTCCACCACCTTCTCACTTAACTTGTTCCAACCGTCTACCACTCTGTTTGCGAAGGTGAATTTTCTTATATTTCTTCGGCATCTGTGTTTAGCTAGTTTAAATCTATGACCTCTTGTTCTTGAAGTTCCAGGTCTCAGGAAATCTTCCCTGTCGATTTTATCAATTCCTGTTACTATTTTGTATGTAGTGATCATATCACATCTTTTTCTTCTGTCTTCTAGTTTTGGCATGTTTAATGCTTCCAACCTCTCCTCGTAGCTCTTGCCCTTCAGTTCTGGGAGCCACTTCGTAGCATGTCTTTGAACCTTTTCCAGTTTGTTGATGTGCTTCTTAAGATATGGGCACCACACAACAGCTGCATATTCTAGCTTTGGCCTAACAAAAGTCATGAACAATTTCTTTAGTATATCGCCATCCATGTATTTAAATGCAATTCTGAAGTTAGAAAGCATCGCATAGGCTCCTTGCACAATATTCTTTATGTGGTCCTCAGGTGATAGTTTTCTATCTAGAACCACCCCTAGATCTCTTTCTTTATCAGAATTCTTTAAAGATTTCTCACATAATATATAGGTTGTATGGGGTCTATGTTCTCCTATTCCACATTCCATAACATGACATTTATTAACATTAAATTCCATTTGCCAGGTGGTGCTCCATATACTTATTTTGTCCAGGTCTTCTTGAAGGGCATGACAATCATCTAAATTTCTTATCCTTCCTATTATCTTAGCATCATCAGCAAACATGTTCATATAATTCTGTATACCAACTGGTAGATCATTTACGTACACAATAAACATCACTGTGTGTGTGTGTGTGTGTGTGTGTGTGTGTGTGTGTGTGTGTGTGTGTGTGTGTGTGTGTGTGTGTGTGTGTGTGTGTGTGTGCGCGTGCGTGTGTGTGTAAATCTCGAAAATTAACACGTGATGAAAAAATGTGAGTGTCGTACCACGGAGGAAGAATTGAAACAGTAATTTCCTTAAGTACTTCAGAAGGAATGATTCATAAGTCAAGTATTGGACATATAAATACACAGGAGAGAGAGGTGAAGTGAAGTGAGATACAATGAAAAATGAATGGTAATTAGGTGGATATAAATAAGAACTGCAGAAGGCCCATACAAGGCTCCCACACATACCCACTAATGGTTTATGGGCCCATAGAATACGAGCTGCATCAATAGGCACATACATGGACAATAATAGCATAAGATAGTAAATATTTACAATGAATTAGTGAGATAAATGAGTAGCAATGATCCTACTCAAATCCCCTTTTAATTGATCTATCAAAAATGGATATAATTATATTAACCAATGCTAATGTTCA
Organism: Procambarus clarkii; assembly: GCF_040958095.1. Classification (NCBI taxonomy): domain Eukaryota; kingdom Metazoa; phylum Arthropoda; class Malacostraca; order Decapoda; family Cambaridae; genus Procambarus; species Procambarus clarkii. The sequence continues at coordinate 12,855,628 of NC_091202.1, read as the reverse complement.
AATTACATTTTTTTGTAATTTGTATTAATTCAGATTCAATTATTTTCCTATTTAAGTGTTTTTACAATTCGTTATTGAAGAAGCCATCTCCCAATCAATTTCGTGAGAATTTTCTGACAAATGAACAAACAAGGCATTAGACAATTGGTCATGTCTTACAGAGCATTTATGTTGCAAAATTCTACATTTCAAATCTTTAGATGTTTGCCCAACATAGAACCTATTTCAGTCTTTACAAGGTATTTTATAGATTACGCAATTATCACTACGAGGGCTGTTTCTAACGAATAGTTTACCAACAGTATTTTCGTAGCTAAACAATATATGTATGTCAAAAGGTTTCAAAGCCTTGACCATACTTTCAAACCCAGAAAAATATGATAAACATAACACATTCTTTGGGCGAATTTTTTTCACTGCATATGTTATTATTTTTATTTTTTATTTTTTTTTTTTTTTTTTATATATACAAGAGTTGTTACATTCTTGTACAGCCACTAGTACGCGTAGCGTTTCGGGCAGGTCCCTGGAATACGATCCCCTGCCGCGAAGAATCGTTTTTTCATCCAAGTACACATTTTACTGTTGCGTTAAACAGAGGCTACAGTTAAGGAATTGCGCCCAGTAAATCCTCCCCGGCCAGGATACGAACCCATGACATAGCGCTCGCGGAACGCCAGGCGAGTGTCTTACCACTACACCACGGAGACTGTATATAATATGTACGACGTGCTTTGCTACAGCAAACTTCAAAAAAAACTCAGTGAGTAACAAAGCTTGAGACCAATAGAATCAATATTCTTAGACTCTTCATCTAAGAATTCTGGACTAACAACCCGAAGAGCTCTTAGATACATTGATGAAAAAAATTTATTAATTCACATTTTATCAATGCCCTGAGAAATAATTAACATAAGATAAATTATTCATAGGTTTTCTGTAGACGCTAAACTTTAGTGAAAAATCTTTCCTATGAACAAGCATCTCTAGGAATGGCAAACATTTATCAATTTCTGTCTCCATAGTAAATTTTATAGAGGTAACTTGATCATTAAGTTTAACTACAAATTCGTCTGTGTTTACATCTGTAGGCCATACACACAAAATATCATCAACATATCTAAACCATTGAATGATTCCAGGGGTATTTTTTTAAACAAATTTCTTTTCCGAGAACTCCATGTACAAGTTTTAAAGCAATGGCAATAAAGGTTTCCCCATTGCCATTCCAAAAGTCTGTAAATAATACTCATTATTAAAGGTAAATTAACATTCTTTAATGCACAACTTAACCAGATTGACAATAATATCAACAGAAAGAGGTAAAACATGATTCATTAGTTCATGAGCAAGATAATCAAGAATATCATCAACCGGTACCTTTGTAAACAAAGAACAAACGTCAAAACTGATTAACGACACATCAGGAGTGACTGGGAAACTATTTAGTTTGGCAAATAATTCAAGTGAATTGGTCAAATGAGAAGAGGAAATAGTTCCTAACAATGGGGACAAGATTTTGGAAAGCAATTTAGAAAGCTTGTAAGAAATGGATCCCACAGAACTGATGATAGGCCTCATGGGATTGTTAGGTTTATGCGTCTTGACAAGTCCATAGAGATATGATAATGAAGGTGATGGGGTAGTAAATTGCTTAAGAAGACCTTTATGTTTTACTTAACAACTTCCTCAAGCTGCTATTGAAGAACTTGATGATGTCCTCAAGATGATTTTTCCTGAGTTTAATGTATGCTGAAGAATCTTGGAGATCATTCATTTTCGAAATATATTCCTCCTTGTTTAGAATAACATTAGTGCTGGATTTATCAGCCATAGTTATATGAATGGAGGGGTCGGCTCTTAACTCCTGTAAGCTTCGTCAGAACCTTTCAGGGAAATTGTTTGTTTGAGGGATCAACATTGAACCATAAACAATACATTTAAAAAGGTTTAGGTTTTGTGGAGAGAGAGAGAGAGTTTTGTTTTTCACCTGTAACAATGAACTAGCAATCTTAACTGCAGAAGGTTGATTTGAAATGGCAAATGACATACCATAACCCAAAGCATAGCCGAGGCTATGCTTTGGGTAAGACAATGTCTTGGACAATGTCTAAGACAATGTAAAACAATATCTTAGTGAACAAGTTGTACCCAAGTCTCTGCTACCTGCCCGTCTCATCAAATTTGGTGATCAACCGTTCAGTGATTTCTGTGCTACCATTTTGAAAAAACACATTGAAGTTACAAAATGGCTCTGGTTACCTCTGAGGAGTCAACCAACACAACACTTGTAACCCCAATTAGACTATTTTAGAGGAACTTCTTTTCGACGGCTCATAAAACGGAGGAAAGGGTCCCGAAAGATATTGTTGATAGGAACGTCATCCCTTCAGACAAAAATCAGAAAATTCAATTCATATTTTATTATAAAACCAAAAAAACGGCCAATCTACTCATGAAAAATTCCCGAGACAAAAAGCAGAACGCTTTTAAGGAGACCAAAAGCGTCTATGCCTTTAAATGCCCACTTGGGGACTGTAAGCCCCAATCAACTCAGTATATAGGCAAGACAACAACGTCTCTTTCCAGGCGACTAAAAATGCATAAGCAACATGGTGCCATCAGGGAACATATAATCTCTTCTCACAACCAGACAATCACCAGAGAAATCTTAGCAAACAACATAGAAATCATCAATAGGTACAGCGATAGCAGGCGGCTCGACATCAGCGAGGCACTACACATTAACACCAGCAATCAACAGCCAATTAATGCACAACTATATTGTACCCAATTCAATGCATTCTATGGGCCAAAAGCCCTCTGCAATTACTTCCATTCTCATGTACCCACTTCACCCAATACCCACCTCACCCAAACCAATAAAAAGTGAGGATTATGTTAAATGTTTCATACACTGTGCATTGAATGTATCATAAATGTTATTCATTAGTGAAGTGTTAAGTGTAAAGAAGTCTTTGGGAATGTAAGAAGCCTTACGAAACGCTTCTAAGCATCAGACCATTAATAAAAATTGAGTTTTGGAGAATTGATATTTTCATTACCACTGTCAGTGAAGAAAACATAAGAAATATTGAAAAAATTTGTGTTAGAATAATTAATCTTACTTTTTCGGTCATATTCAACAACATATATATATATATATATATATATATATATATATATATATATATATATATATATATATATATATATATATATATATATATATATATATATATATACTAGTATATTTTGTAGCAGTCTTTCCTGTAGACATATATTATTAAATATGACCGAAAAAGTAAGATTAATATATATATATATATATATATATATATGTATATATATATATATATATATATATATATATATACATATATATATATATATATATATATATATATATATATATACACATATATATATATATATACCTTCTCTCCCCACCCCCCGGACATAACCTTATGTTCGTTTTCGTCTACCCGCTTCTGCACAAGACATAAAATTATGTCCCCATAAAAATTAATTGTATAAAATTCAATTTTAATCTGATTTACTTTGGGTTTGTTTCAATCTGCGCGCCATGAAGTTCTCTTTTTCGCCACTAGGCCAAGTGGCACGTCGGCCTACGCGGTCACGTGACTGGCCCATTGTTTCCTTGTCACATGTAGTAGGTCGATCACGGTCCCCTCGCACGCCAAACTCGAGCGGTTGTCAGCAGTTTTACCCGTTCCCGTGTGTATTATACCCAATACATTCATCAACAATGGATCCAGGTCAAGGCTCAAGCCGGTCTACGCCCAAGGGAGCGCCCAGGTCCTCTTTCGAGGACAAAATAAGTATGATTTATCGGAAGTACAGCCGAGTGAAACTCACACCCACAAAAATTCCAGGTTTCGTGGAAGCTTTATCCGAGGTTGAGTATGATGAAGGTGATGTTGAGGGAGTTGAAGGTGATTTGGATTATTACAACGAGTATAGTGGTGTTCAGGGCCATGCAGTGAATGATACAGCAACGAATGATTAGGAGACCGAGAACCTCACCGAGGAGGAGGAGGCACCGCTACCCCCTCCTCCTCCTCCTCCAACAAGGCGCACACGTGGTGCATGTAAACCACCTAGAAAGCTAACTACCCGAAATGTTTCTCGTCGTAAGAAAACACGACAAACTTTGCAAAGTGGTTCTAGCAGTGATCTAAGCATGGAATTTCTAAGTGTTGAGGAAAGTGAGGAAGATTCATCCAAGCCTCCTCAAAGGCGTACACGTCCAGTACGTACTTCTCAGCCTAGGGCTAGTGATGGCTGGAGTCGTGGCAACACTCCCCCAATTATTGATGATGTTACCGGAACGCCTGGCCTCACCATTCCCCAACCTACTAGTGCACTAGCATTTATTCAATTGTTCATTACTCGAGCCCTGATTGAATTCTTGACAACTGAAACTAATTTGTACGCCTCGCAGATATTCCGGATAGCCAATGAAAATGTCTCAGATATTTGGAAACAAGTGAAGGTAAAAGAAATGGCGAGATTTTTTGGGCTATGCATATTGATGGGAATAAACAGGCTCCCAACTATGAGGATGTATTGGCGAACAGGAAAACCATGGCATGTTTGTTTCTTCAACTTGTTTATGACGACGAAACGTTTCCAGCATATAAACCAATTTTCCATACATTCAATAACAATGCAGTGCCCTTGAACAATACTGATAAGTTGATAAAAGTGAGGCCAGTGATGGATTATTTGAAAGAGAGGTTTGCAGAAGTTTACATCCCCAAGAAAGAGTTGTGTTTAGATGAAGGTACAATGGCATGGCGTGGCCCACTATCGTTCAAAGTGTACAATCCAAACAAACCAGACAAGTATGGTGTGAAACTATATATGCTTGCTGAATCAGTATTTGGATACATATATAACTTTGACGTATACTCAGGTATTGGTAAGGCGATAATGGAAACAGTAACGGGGTTGATTCAGCCTTTAGTGAACAAGGGTTACCATTTGTACATGGATAATTACTACAACTCGGTTAACCTAACAGAGAAGTTGAGAGAACTTAGGGTGTACACATGTGGCACAATTAGACTGCTACGTGGCGCCCCAAAGGAATTGCAAGCTCTAGCCAAGGGTAGACTTCCACTGGATATCACCGTATACCGCCGAAAAGATAACACATTCCTTCTACTGTGGAAAGACAAGCGAGTGGTCTCAATCATTACCAACATCCACAATGCAGACACTCAGCAAGTTCAGCGAAGGAAACGAATTCGCAAACGCGACAGAACAAGTGAGCTACAGCAGGTAACAGTGAACAAACCTACTGCAATTTGCGAGTACAATAAGTTCATGAAAGGTGTGGACCACTTCGATCAAATGGTGAAGTATTACCATTTTACCAGGAAAACTCACAAGTGGACCAAAAAGATAACGTTTTATTTCCTGCAAATGGCATTGCATAATGCCTTTGTTTTGTACAAATACAACACAACTGATCGAAAAAAGCTAACATTGCTACAGTTCCACGAGGTAGCAATTTGGTCCCTATTGCACTGGGACCCGGAAGATTGGCCTCAAACAGCAACAGTATCTCAACACTTGCGGCACACTCCAGACATAAATGATGACACAGGTCCTGCCTATGCTGACGCCGCGCAAACTCCCGGACCATCTGGTGTGAGGCGGTCTTTGTTCACTTCAACACCTCAAGCTGAAGCAGCAACAGAATCAGACCCCGAGATGTCTGGCACACTGCCATTTGACGAGACGGTTTTGACAGATGACTCTGACTCAAATGTTGAACCTCCAGCGAGAAGACAAGGGAGTATTGTTGATTCTGAAAATCGCATGAACTACAAACTGAAACATGAACTTTACAGAATGCCCAAACGTCTCAAGTGTCATGCATGCGCACAGTCAGGTAAAAGGAAGGACACCAACAACGGATGCAGGACCTGTAACGTTGCACTCTGTGTTATTCCCTGCTACACCAATTATTGCCGGAAAAGGGTGTGTTGGGTGGTGAAGAAGTAACCACCCGCAACAGCTTCACTCCACCTACAAAACATCTGTTGAGCAACTTCAGGAATGTTGACCTGAAGAAGGTGGTGTGGAGAAAAAATGCTCAAATTACTGTTCCACAATCAGTTTTTCCTTGGTAAGTACACCTATTTGGTCCAAGTTTGTGTTGTATAATTTAGTGCGTGTGTTTTGATACCAGAATGAACACTGTATTACATAAACTGCCGTAAGTAGACTCGAAACTTCATAGAATTTTGTATGGGTGTAGCCCTTGTGTGCATGAGTGTCCCAAACGGGTTGTAGTTGGGTGATTTTAGCCGTTTATACTGGTAATGCTTCCCCCATATCATGTATTATATGCATTTGTCTGTTTAGGGAATTTTATTCCGATCAATGTACAACCAAAAATAACTGTGTGCAACAAGTATAGACTTTACAAACATAACAACAGTAAAAACATTTCGTTGGTGTTTGACGCTCACTGGTATGTTCCAGCGTTGTTTTATATTTGGCGCTAATCTAACTTACACTTTGTTGATCTTTTTTACCTACGTGCTCATAGAACATTCTATTGCAAACAAATTGGCACAAAAATGAATGACGTACATAGACAAATAATGTTAGGACAGTGAAATAAGTATAAACTTTCAAAGCACTGTATCACACATGTGTCTTCCCCTCAATGATACTGGGTACCAGTTCGGCCACTTCCCACACTCTTGCGGGTGGGCCGCGACCATAATTCTACTTTTATATTCATCTCTCTGTGTTGGGAATTTCATTGCGAGTCCATTGATACCAAAATTAACGCTGTAGGACAAGTGTGGAGTTGACAACAATCCCAAGAGTAGAAACATTTTGTTGCTGTTTGGCTCTCACGGCGAGTCATCTACGTAGTTATTTATTTGGTGCTGGTATCCCTATACCTTTGGTGATCTTTTTTACTTATGTTCTTCTAGAAAAGTTTATTGCAAACACATTGGCACCAAAATGAAATACGTAGCTCAAGAACTCATGTCAGGAGAGTAAAAAGAGTATACACATTTTTGTTTTGCCACTTAAGCTTCAAAAACGCTGCGCCCACATACCACTTTTTTTAACGTTGCCCAGAGCCTGAAAGTGCTATTAGGCAAATCGGACCTTGCATAGTAGGCCGAGAAGTGTGTTCTGGCTACTAGGTACGACATATGTTTATATATATATATATATATATATATATATATATATATATATATATATATATATATATATATATATATATATATATATAATGTCGTACCTAGTAGCCAGAACGCACTTCTCAGCCTACTATGCAAGGCCCGATTTGCCTAATAAGCTAAGTTTTCATGAATTAATTTTTTTTCGACTACCTAACCTACCTAACCTAACCTAACCTAACTTTTTCGGCTACCTAACCTAACCTAACCTATAAAGATAGGTTAGGTTAGGTTAGGTAGGGTTGGTTAGGTTCGGTCATATATCTACGTTAATTTTAACTCAAATAAAAAAAAATTGACCTCATACATAATGAAATGGGTAGCTTTATCATTTCATAAGAAAAAAAATAGAGAAAATATATTAATTTAGGAAAACTTGGCTTATTAGGCAAATCGGGCCTTGCATAGTAGGCTGAGAAGTGAGTTCTGGCTACTAGGTACGACATATATATATATATATATATATATATATATATATATATATATATATATATATATATATATATATATATATATATATATGACAATGTCAGACCACGGAGGAAAATCGAAACTGGAATTTCCTTAAGTACTTTCGTATATTAATACATCTTCAGAAGGAGTGGTTTTACAGGTCGAGTACTGGGCATAAATAGGCAAGAGAGAATGGTGGAGTGAGGTGAGGTACAATAAGTGGACACAAATATGAGCCGCACAAAAACTCCAGAGGGCCTATTGGCCCTTACGATGCAGCTCCCATTCATAACCTGAATGGGGTCTTAATGATTCATAACCTGAAATGACAGTCTGACACTGTCACATTTTTAATCACGTGTTTATTTTTCATGATTTACACACATAATGAGAACTACGCGCTCTTTCGCTATGCAGCTCTCTCAGACTGCTTCCTAAGTGACCATTCTTCACTACTCTACTAGTGAAAGCACACTGCACTCCCCTCAAATTCCTGAAACAATGTCTTTGTGAGCAAGTTGTACCCAAGTGTTTGCTACCTGCCCGTCTCCTCAAATTAGGTGATGAACCGTTCAAAGATTTCTGTGCTACCATTTTGAAAAAACACATTGAAGTTACAAGATCAAGTGAACGTTTTGTTTTCAAAACCTGGATACAGCAAAAAAGGAACTTTCATCACGCAATACCTTTGGACTGGAAAAATCTTCTGATGGATGAAATATATAGTGACTTACGCAGAAAAATTAATCAGTTACAGAAAATTCTAAAGTGCAAGTTAGAAAGTCTGATTAAAAACAGTGATTGGACAAAGAAATCCAATCCAAACAACGTGTTGAATTTGTCATCCGAGACGATATGTGAAAATGTGGTTTCTGCTTTGGGTTATGGTATGTCATTTGCCATTTCAAATCAACCTTCTGCAGTTAAGATTGCTAGTTCATTGTTACAGCTTGAAAAACAAAACTCTCTCTCTCTCCACAAAACCTAATTCTGGAAAAAGGTATTGTTTATGGTTCAATGTTGATCCCTCAAACAAACAATTTCCCTGGAAGGTTCAGACGAAGCTTACAGGAGTTAAGAGCCGACCCCTCCATTCATATAACTATGGCTGATAAATCCAGCACTATTGTTATTCTAAACAAGGAGGAATATATTTCGAAAATGAATGATCTCCTCCAAGATTCTTCAACATACACTAAACTCAGGAAAAATCCGCTTGAGGGCATCATCAAGTTCTTCAATAGCAGCTTGAGGAAGTGGTTAAGTAAACATAAAGGTCTTCTTAAGCAATTTAGTACCCCATCACCTTCATTATCATATCTCTATGGACTTGTCAAGACGCATAAACCTAACAATCCCATGAGGCCTATCATCAGTTCTGTGGGATCCTTTTCTTACAAGCTTTCTAAATGACTTACCAAAATCTTGTCCCCATTGTTAGGAACTATTTCCTCTTCTCATTTGACCAATTCTCTTGAATTAGTTAACAAATTGAATAGTGTTCCAGTCACTCCTGATGTAAAGTTAATCAGTTTTGACGTTTGTTCCTTGTTTACAAAGGTGCCCGTTGATGATATTCTCGATTATCTTGCTCGTGAACTTATGAGCCATGTTTTACCTCTTTCTGCTGATATTATTGTCAATCTTGTTAAGTTGTGCATTAAAGAATGTTAATTTACCTTTAATAATGAGTTTTATTTACAGACTTTTGGAATAGCAATGGGGAATCCTTTATCGCCATTGCTTTCAAACTTGTACATGGAATTCTTCGAAAAGAAATTTGTTTCAAAAATTACCCCTGGAATCATTCCATGGTTTAGATATGTTGATGATATTTTGTGTATATGGACTTCAGACGTAAACACAGACGAATTTGTAGCCAAACTTAATGACCAAGTCACCTCTATGAAATTTACTATGGAGACTGAAATTGATAAATGTTTGCCATTCCTAGATGTACTTATTCATAGGGAAGACTTTTCACTAAAGTTTAGTGTCTACAGAAAACCTACGAATAATTTATCTTATGTTCATTATTTTTCAGGGCATAGATACAAGGTGAAAAATCATTTTTTTCTTCAATGTATCTAAGAGCTGTTCGAGTTGTGAGTCCAGAATTCTTAGATGAAGAGTTTAAGAATATTGATTCGATCGGTTTCAAGCTTTGTTACCCACTGAATTTTTTGGAAGTTTGCCGTAGCAAAGCACGTCGTACATATTATAATAATATATGCAGAGAAAAAATTCGCCCAAAGAATGTGTTATGTTTACCATACTTCTCTGGGTTTGAGAATATTGTCAAGGCCTTGAAACTTTTTGATATACATGTATTGTTTAGCTATGAACATACTGTTGGTAAGCTATTAGTTAGAAACAGCCCTCGTAGTGATAATTGTGTCATTTATAAAATACCTTGTAAAGACTGTAATAAGTTCTATGTTGGGCAAACATCTAAAGATTTGAAATGTAGACTTTCGCAACATAAATACTCTGTAAGACATGGCCAATTGTCTAATGCCTTGTTCGTTCATTGGTCAGAAGATGCTCACCAAATTCATTGGGAGATGGCTTCTTCAATAACGAATTGTGAAGCACTTTTAACAGAAACATAATTTAATCTGCTTTGATACAGATCACAAAAGAAAGTATTTTGAACATTAGCAGTGGTTTATATAACTTAGATCCATTTTTAATTGATCAATTAAAGGGCGATTTGAGTAGGATCATTGTAACACATTTGTCTCACTAATTCATTGTGAATATTTACTATTTTATGCTATGATTATCCATGCATGGGCCTGTGTGTGGTTATGAATGGGAGCTGCATCGTATGGGCCAATAGGCCCTCTGCAGTTTTTGTTCGGCTCATTTGTGTCCACTTATTGTACCTCACCTCACTCCACCATTCTCTCTTGCCTATTTATGCCCAGTACTCGACCTGTAAAACCACTCCTTCTGAAGATGTATTAATATACGAAAGTACTTAAGGAAATTCCTGTTTCAATTTTCCTCCGTGGTCTGACACTGTCACATTTTTTTTCACGTGTTTATTTTTCGTGATACACACACACACACACACACATATATATATATATATATATATATATATATATATATATATATATATATATATATGTCGTACCTAGTAGCCAGAACTCACTTCTCAGCCTACTATGCAAGGCCCGATTTGCCTAACAAGCCAAGTTTTCATGAATTAATTGTTTTTCGACTACCTAACCTACCTAACCTAACCTAACCTAACTTTTTCTGCTACCTAACCTAACCTAACCTATAGAGATAGGTTAGGTTACGTTAGGTAGGGTTGGTTAGGTTTGGTCATATATCTAGGTTAATTTTAACTCCAATAAAAAGAATTGATTTCATATATAATGAAATATGTAGCTTTATCATTTCATAAGAAAAAAATTAGAGAAAATATATTAATTCAGGAAAACTTGGCTTATTAGGCAAATCGGGCCTTGCATAGTAGGCTGAGAAGTGCGTTCTGGCTACTAGGTACGACATATATATATATATATATATATATATATATATATATATATATATATATATATATATATATATATATATATATACATATATATATACATATACATATAAATATACGTATATATTAGTATATTTTGGTAGCAGTCTTTCCTGTAGACATATATTATTAAATATGACCGAAAAAGTAAGATTAATAATTCTAACACGAATTTTCTCAATCTTTCGTACATTTCTTTTCACTCTTGGAGGTAATTCAAAAATCAATTCTCCAAAATTCATTTTTTTATTTCTAGTCTGACGCGACACTTGAGCGCGTTTCGTAAAACTTATTACACTTTCAAAGACTTTAGTTAACATATACACAACTGAATAGAACTTACTGAATAGAATAGAACATCTCCGATTTTGTTTATATCTACATTTGAGTGAGGTGGATGGGGTGAGGTGGTATTTAATAAGGTATTAATTTCATCAACAGAAGCCAGAACATGAAACAATGGGTATTGAATAGAAGTGATTGTAGAAAGCCTATTGGTCCATATTTTTTGATGCTTCTATATTGGAGCGGAGTCTTGAGGTGGGTAGAATATAGTTGTGCATTAATTGGCTGTTGATTGCTGGTGTTGACTTCTTGATGTGTAATGCCTCGCAAACGTCAAGCCGCCTGCTATCGCTGTATCTATCGATGATTTCTGTGTTGTTTACTAGGATTTCTCTAACGATGGTTTGGTTGTGGGAAGAGATTATATGTTCCTTAATGGAGCCCTGTTGCTTATGCATCGTTAAACGCCTAGAAAGAGATGTTGTTGTCTTGCCTATATACTGGGTTTTTTGGAGCTTACAGTCCCCAAGAGGGCATTTGAAGGCATAGACGACGTTAGTCTCTTTTAAAGCGTTCTGTTTTGTGTCTGGAGAGTTTCTCATGAGTAGGCTGGCCGTTTTTCTGGTTTTATAGTAAATCGTCAGTTGTATCCTCTGATTATTGTCTGTAGGGATAACGTTTCTATTAACAATATCTTTCAGGACCCTTTCCTCCGTTTTATGAGCTGTGGAAAAGAAGTTCCTGTAAAATAGTCTAATAGGGGGTATAGGTGTTGTGTTGGTTTTCTCTTCAGAGGTTGCATGGCATTTCACTTTCCTTCTTATGATGTCTTCGACGAAACCATTGGAGAAGCCGTTGTTGAATAGGACCTGCCCTACCCTACAGAGTTCTTCGTCGACTTGCTTCCATTCTGAGCTGTGGCTGAGAGCACAGTCGACATATGCGTTAACAACACTCCTCTTGTACCTATCTGGGCAGTCGCTTTTGGCATTTAGGCACATTCCTATGTTCGTTTCCTTAGTGTAGACTGCAGTGTGGAAACCTCCGCTCTTTTCCATGACTGTTACATCTAGAAAGGGCAGCTTCCCATCCTTTTCCATCTCGTAAGTGAAACGCAGCACGGAACTCCGCTCAAATGCCTCCTTCAACTCCTGCAGATGTCTGACATCAGGTACCTGTGTAAAAATGTCGTCAACATACCTGCAGTATATGGCCGGTTTCATGTTCATGTCGACTAAGACTTTTTGCTCGATGGTACCCATGTAGAAGTTTGCAAACAGGACACCTAGGGGAGAACCCATGGCGACCCCATCTACTTGCTTATACATGTGCCCATCCGGGCTCAAGAAGGGTGCCTCTTTAGTACAAGCTTGGAGTAGTTTCCTTAGGATATTTTCTGGTATGTCAAGAGGAGTACAGGCTGGATCACGATACACTCTGTCGGCTATCATCCCGATTGTCTCGTCCACTGGTACGTTAGTGAACAGCGATTCTACGTCCAACGAGGCTCTTATTTCTGTGGCCCGTGTGCCCCGCAGTAAGTCAACAAATTCCTTTGGCGACTTCAGGCTGAAGGCACAAGGGACATAAGGAGTCAACAGGCCGTTGAGTCGCTTCGCTAGTCTGTACGTGGGTGTAGGTATCTGGCTAATGATTGGCCGAAGTGGGTTTCCAAGCTTGTGTGTCTTGACATTTCCATACGCATATCCAGGTTTATATTCCCCAATAATCTTTGGCAGGTGGAGTCCTGATTTCTTGGCGTTCACAGTTTCGATTAGTCTGTTGACCTTTGCTTTCAATTCGGCTGTAGTGTCCTTCGTTACCCTTTGGAATTTAGTTTGGTCAGAGAGTATGAGGTTCATTTTCGCCAGATATTCGTCTTTTTTAAGAATGACGTATATTGGCGACTTGTCACCTCTTCTGACAACTATCTCCTTGTTCTCACGAAGGCTTTTGGCTGCCGCTTTGAGCTCGGGGGACAGTATGGTGCTTCTGTAATTGCCTCGATTCTTTCCTCCTTCCGCAATAAGTTCTGCTTGTAAGGTATCTTTGGTAGTGACTTTCTTTTGTGTCTCGAGGTCGAATATGTCGTCCAACAGAATTTCCAACTCCACTTTCCCGGCCATCTCACTCGGTCTGGACATAACGTGACAGTTTATGCCCAGATTTAGGAGAGTGACTTGGTCCTCAGTGAGGTTAATTCCTGCAAGGTTCAGGAAGCCATCTTTTGGTCGTGGAATTGCCATAGGTCCTCCATATAACGTTGTTAGTTTCTTGATAATCCTTGTTTCAGTGCTGAGGTGATGTCGGTCTGTGAGGATGTCGAGGTGTTGTTCAATGCGGGTACGGATACTTTCGTCGATGTTGCTATTTCTCCACTCGTTCGTAGCCTGAAGTAGTTGCGTTTTGTTGTCTTTGATTTCATTCTCTGCCTTGTATATCTGATCACGAATCAGATCCTGGCGATATTTTATCGTGAAGGCTTGATTCCTTGCTGCTGGGTCGTGCATTTTAATATTAGTATATTTTGGTAGCAGTCTTTCCTGTAGACATATATTATTAAATATGACCGAAAAAGTAAGATTAATAATTCTAACACGAATTTTCTCAATCTTTCGTACATTTCTTTTCACTGTTGGAGGTAATTCAAAAATCAATTCTCCAAAATTCATTTTTTTATTTCTAGTCTGACGCGACACTTGAGCGCGTTTCGTAAAACTTATTACATTTTCAAAGACTTTAGTTAACATATACACAACTGAATAGAACTTACTGAATAGAATAGAACATCTCCGATTTTGTTTATATCTACATTTGAGTGAGGTGGATGGGGTGAGGTGGTATTTAATAAGGTATTAATTTCATCAACAGAAGCCAGAACATGAAACAATGGGTATTGAATAGAAGTGATTGTAGAAAGCCTATTGGTCCATATTTCTTGATGCTTCTATATTGGAACAGAGTCTTGAGGTGGGTAGAATATAGTTGTGCATTAATTGGCTGTTGATTGCTGGTGTTGACTTCTTGATGTGTAATGCCTCGCAAACGTCAAGCCATGGGTTCTCCCCTAGGTGTCCTGTTTGCAAACTTCTACATGGGTACAATCGAGCAAAAAGTCTTAGTCGACATGAACATGAAACCGGCCATATACTGCAGGTATGTTGACGACATTTTTACACAGGTACCTTATGTCAGACATCTACAGGAGTTGAAGGAGGCATTTGAGCGGAGTTCCGTGCTGCGTTTCACTTACGAGATGGAAAAGGATGGGAAGCTGCCCTTTCTAGATGTAACAGTCATGGAAAAGAGCGGAGGTTTCCACACTGCAGTCTACACTAAGGAAACGAACATAGGAATGTGCCTAAATGCCAAAAGCGACTGCCCAGATAGGTACAAGAGGAGTGTTGTTAACGCATATGTCGACCGTGCTCTCAGCCACAGCTCAGAATGGAAGCAAGTCGACGAAGTACTCTGTAGGGTAAGGCAGGTCCTAGTCAACAACGGCTTCTCCAATGGTTTCGTCGAAGACATCATAAGAAGGAAAGTGAAACGCCATGCAACCTCTGAAGAGACAACCAACACAACACCTATACCCCCTATTAGACTATTTTACAGGAACTTCTTTTCCACAGCTCATAAAACGGAGGAAAGGGTCCTGAAAGATATTGTTAATAGAAACGTTATCCCTACAGACAAAAATTAGAGGATACAACTGACGATTTACTATAAAACCAGAAAAACGGCCAGCCTACTCATGAGAAACTCTCCAGACACAAAACAGAACGCTTTAAAAGAGACTAACGTCGTCTATGCCTTCAAATGCCCTCTTGGGGACTGTAAGCTCCAAAAAAACCAGTATATAGGCAAGACAACAACATCTCTTTCTAGGCGTTTAACAATGCATAAGCAACAGGGCTCCATTAAGGAACATATAATCTCTTCCCACAACCAAACCATCGCCAGAGAAATCCTAGTAAACAACACAGAAATCATCGATAGATACAGCGATAGCAGGCGGCTTGACGTTTGCGAGGCATTACACATCAAGAAGTCAACACCAGCAATCGACAGCCAATTAATGCACAACTATATTCTACCCACCTCAAGACTCCGCTCCAATATAGAAGCATCAAGAAATTTGGACCAATAGGCTTTCTACAATCACTTCTATTCAATACCCATTGTTTCATGTTCTGGCTTGTGTTGATGAAATTAATACCTTATTAAATACCACCTCACCCCATCCACCTCACTCAAATGTAGATATAAACAAAATCGGAGATGTTCTATTCTATTCAGTAAGTTCTATTCAGTTGTGTATATGTTAACTAAAGTCTTTGAAAATGTAATAAGTTTTACGAAACGCGCTCAAGTGTAGCGTCAGACTAGAAATAAAAAAATGAATTTTGGAGAATTGATTTTTGAATTACCTCCAACAGTGAAAAGAAATGTACGAAAAATTGAGAAAATTCGTGTTAGAATTATTAATCTTACTTTTTCGGTCATATTTAATAATATATGTATACATATATATATATATATATATATATATATATATATATATATATATATATATATATATATATATATATGTCGTACCTAATAGCCAGAACGCACTTCTCAGCCAACTATGCATGGCCCGATTTGCCTAATAAGCCAAGTTTTCCTGAATTAATATATTTTTTCTAATTTTTTTCTTATGAAATGATAAAGCTACCCATTTCATTATGTATGAGGTCAATTTTTTTTATTGGAGTTAAAATTAACGTAGATATATGACCGAACCTAACCAACCCTACCTAACCTAACCTAACCTATCTCTATCGGTTAGGTTAGGTTAGGTAGCAGAAAAAGTTAGGTTAGGTTAGGTTAGGTAGGTTAGGTCGTCGAAAAAACATTAATTCATGAAAACTTGACTTATTAGGCAAATCGGGCCATGCATAGTTGGCTGAGAAGTGCGTTCTGGCTATTAGGTACGACATATATATATATATATATATATATATATATATATATATATATATATATATATATATATATATATATGTGTGTGTGTGTGTGTGTTGTACCTAATAGCTAGAACGTCGTACTCGGCTTACTATGCAAGACCAGATTTGCCTAATAGGCCAAGTTTTCCTGAATTTATATATTTTTCTAACTTTTTTATGAAATGGTAAATCTGTCCATTTCATTATGTATGAGTTACATTTTTTTAAATTTGAGTTAAAACTAACATATATATATAATCGAACCTAACCAACTCTACGTAACCTAATTTAACCTTTCTTAACCTAACCTAAACTAACAAAACTAAGTCAATAAATTATGTTCCTAATATAATATAATAATAATTGCAATGAACTAGTTGGAAACAATTTATTGAAAATAAAGAAAAATATTCGGCCTATTAGGCAAATCGGGCCTTGCATAGTAGGCCGAGAAGTGCGTTCTGGCTACTAGGTACGACATATATATATATATATATATATATACATATATACATATATATATATATATATATATATATATATATATATATATATATATATATATATATATATATATATATGTCGTACCTAGTAGCCAGAACGCACTTCTCAGCCTACTATGCAAGACCCGATTTGCCTAATAAGCCAAGTTTTCATGATTTAATTATTTTACAACTACCTAACCTACCTAACCTAACCTAACCTAACTTTTTTTGCTACCTAACCTAACCTAACCTATAAAGATAGGTTAGGTTAGGTTAGGTAGGGTTGGTTAGGTTCGGTCATATTTGTACGTTAATTTTAACTCCAATAAAAAAGAAATGACCTCATACATTATGAAATGGGTAGCTTTATCATTTCATAAGAAAAAAATTAGAGAAAATATATTAATTCATGAAAACTTGGCCTATTAGGCAAATCGGGCCTTGCATAGTAGGCCAAAAAGTGCGTTCTGGCTACTAGGTACGACATATATATATATATATATATATATATATATATATATATATATATATATATATATATATATATATATATATATATATATATATATATATATATGTCGTATCTAGTAGCCAGAACGCACTTCTCGGCCTACTATGCAAGGCCCGATTTGCCTAATAAGCCAGGTTTTCCTGAATTAATATATTTTCTGTAATTTTTTCTTATGAAATGATAAAGCTACCCATTTCATTATGTATGAGGTCAATTTTTTTTATTGGAGTTAAAATTAACGTAGATATACGACCAAACCTAACCAACCCTACCTAACCTAACCTAACCTATCTTTATAAGTTAGGTTAGGTTAGGTAGCCGAAAAAGTTAGGTTAGGTTAGGTTAGGTAGGTTAGGTTAGGTAGGTTAGGTAGTCGAAAAACAATTAATTCAGGAAAACTTGGCTTATTAGGCAAATCGGGCCTTGCATAGTAGGCCGAGAAGTGCGTTCCGGCTACTAGGTACGACATATATATATATATATATATATATATATATATATATATATATATATATATATATATATATATATATATGTCGTACCTAGTAGCCAGAACGTACTTCTGAGCCTACTATGCAAGGCCCAATTTGCCTAATTAGCCAAGTTTTCATGAATTAATTGTTTTTCGACTACCTAACCTACCTAACCTCACCTAACCTAACTTTTTCGGCTTCCTAACCTAACCTAACCTATAAAGATAGGTTAGGTTAGGTTAGGTAGGGTTGGTTAGGTTTGGTCATATATCTACATTAATTTTAACTCCAATAAAAAAAATTTGACCTCATACATAATGAAATGGGAAGCTTTATCATTTCATAAGAAAAAAATTAGAGAAAATATATTACTTCAAGAAAACTTGGCTTATTAGGCAAATCGGGCCATGCATAGTAGGCTGAGAAGAGCGTTTTGGCTACTAGGTACGACATATATATATATATATATAGATAGCGTGTTTCCAGGTTATATTATTAATAATAAGAATAAAGTAAAAAAAAATACAACATTGTATACGAGACTGCTCGCTGACAGATTTGAAAACATAAACCCAACCAACAAACTAGAGGACACATCTCCACAACAATGGCGAGACTAACCTGAACTTCAAATACGACATCCTTCTCTCTGGGCGTCCACTGCATTACGTAGGCGCCGTCCTGGTCGAGGAGAGCCCTGTGCTCTAAGTGAGGAAGCTTCAGCTCCTCGTCCACCCTAACGCCAAGAGTCGCGCCATGACATGCCACCAGAACCACCAAGGCTGTCCAACCCCAACTAGCCATCCTGGAAGGACAACAATTCCATTTTCTCTTTCAGAGATTGATCACCGTATTCTTTTAAGGACTTGCAGATATATATAATAAGTTTTTAAATGCTTGACTTGTTTACAATACCCATACCAAGTGTGAGGCAATAATATGATATTCATAATTGTGCTTTTAGCCATGATAGAATAACAACTGGTCCCAACAACAACCAGTCGTGGTAACAAGCGGTCCTAAAGTTATTCGCCCACGTAGCAGACGATCCCAGACACAGTCAGAAATTTCTAACATATAGTGTCTTCAAGAATGATATTTTCTAAATTTTGATTAAAAATTGATACATATTACAATTGTATACAAGTTAGGTAGAGGTTAGTCGGTTAGGTTCTGTTGGGAATTATTTGTGCTTGAGTACGAGGGTGAAGCACTTAGAATGAAGCAATGATCGAGTACAGTTCAAACACTAGTAGTGAGTCGTGCAACCACTTGTCATTCATCAATACGTGGTTTGACAGCCGGATTAACGAGCATCTGGCCTTAGTATATGAGGATGGGCTGCGGGCTGTTATAGGAGACCCTCAACAGAGTACCTTCAATCTTTTCTTAAACAGCGCTGTGATCTATTCTTGCGTTCGAGTCACACCTCTGTAAATGCACCATAAACGTATTGCAAGCGTAAATAATTGCCAAAAGAACCATAACACCGAATGTCAGTTTTAACACAATAAATTAAAAGTGACTTGTGCATCTTAGGAGTCGGGTTTAGCTGGAACGCCAGAGCTTAATAACTGGCTGACTCAACTGATCATACTCGAATCTTTTTTAGAAAAGTTTTTTTGCACTTTTCGAATTGCTTCACCAGTGAATTTTAATCCCAAATAATTTCTAATGGGGCAAAAACTAACTTTGGCCTATTATGCGTAATATTAATTTGTATTTTTAATAATATCATTAATTCCACCATCCTGAATTCTGAACATCTGCTTTTTTATTGAACATGGCCACTGGATTGAATGTCTTTGATGACTGGTTGGGCAAAAATACCAATACTCTTATAAGTTAATCGTCCATCCACTTGGATAGAGAGAAGGTCCTGCTGCTCGTAGTGCTGGTTTTTAATCCCCGATGGTTCGAGTGGATAGTCACTATTCCTTGACATCCTTTCCAGCTCCGTGTCCTCACATCCCTTCCAAGTGCTATAATAGTCAAACTTTCTTTAGCACTATCCTCTCATAATTAAACTAATTTGGAAGCATTAAATGAAGTATTTCTGGCTAAACATCTATCTCTTTACTCTTCTCTATCACTTACAGTCGATCATTTTATAGTTATTGATTTATTTATGATGTGTTGTCAGTTATTTTGGTTGTGCTAGAGATACCGCCGATATCAGTGTGAGGGATCCGTTAGCTTCAAATGAACGGTTCCAACTCACATAAAGCAGTAAGATGTGCTAATACAATCTAACTGTTCGGCAATAGTCATTGACGCTACCTTTATCCTAGAAGGTCTTCCACCGGCGAGTGTGTGTTGTCGACGCGGCTTTCAAACTCACAATAAAACGCCATTAAAAAGCTATGGAGGCCGGCCAGGGAGCGCGAGGTGGACCTTGTACTGTGGAAGTTAACAGTCATCATTATTGTGTGAGAATTCTGGTGGTGATGGGGGAGATGGTTAAGGTTTCAGGAGAATATATAACCTTAGTTAATACGTGCGTTGTGGCCCATATATGGCCGGGTGTGTGGGTGTGGGTGTCCATAGATACACATTCTCTGCTTCGTAGGTGAGGGCTCACTGTGTCTCGTCTCTCCTCATTCAGCCAACTGATTTTTTGAATCCTAAGCCTTTGAGTTTTATTGTATCTGTTTTCAAATACATTTTATATTTATCTTTCTCCACTAATTATCTGCCCAACCACTTGGGCTGGAAGGAAGAGTGTCGGTCTCGCTTCATGCAAGTTTGGGTTCAATCCCCGACCCTCCACAAGTGGTTGAGCATCATTTCCTTCCCTCCCGTTCCAACCCAAAATCTTTACCTGCCTCCTTCCCAGTGCAATATAGTCATAACGACTTTGTGCTCTCTCCTTATAGTTCCCTTCCCTTCCACTAATTGTCTCCGCAATACGATCACATTCTTGACCTACTCTGTGAAGACGTCTCGCTTCCTCATTATGGTACAAGGCTTCAACCTTCGCTCCTCATCCTGATCCCTCCTGTGTGCTCCGTGGGTCCTGGTTCCTCCAATGTGCTCTGTGAACTCTGTGAACTCTGTGCTGTTCCTCCATTGTTCTCTGTGAATACATGGGAGGGACCCACAGTCACACCCATGTGTTCGGTGGGTCCTGGTCCCTCCTATATGCTCCGCCCTCAACGTAGTCAACCAGGACGGTTGACGACGTTGACTACGTAGACGGTTGACTGGTTGACAACGTTCGCACTGCGACTATGAACTCATTCGTATAGTGACTACATAGTCAACCATCCCGGTTGACTATGTAGTCACATGGATCCAGGATCCTTCAAGAAAGAAGGATCTTTCGTAGACCAGAATCCTTCATGAAACGAACAGAGAGAAAGATCTAGTAGTTGATATCACACCAAACCTGTCTCCTGAAGCCCACATAAATAGAATAACATCTGTGGCATACGCGAGGCTAGCTAACATTAGAACTGCCATCAGGGACATGTGTAAGTAATCATTCAGAACCTTGTATGCCACATATGTAAGACCAGTCCTGGAGTATGCAGCCCCAGCATGGAGTCCATACCTTGTCAAGCACAAGACGAAGCTGGAAAAGTTCAGAATGTGCATCTAGGCTAGTCCCAGAACTAAGAGACATGAGTTACGAGGAAAGGCTGCGTGAAATGCACCTCACGACACAGGAAGACAGGAGTAAGGGGAGACGATCACTACCTACAAAATATTCAGAGGAATTGACAGGGTAGATAAGGATAAACTGTTTAACACGGGTGGTACGAGAACAAGTGAACACAGGTGAAAATGAGTACCCAAATGAGCCTCAGGAATGTTAGAAAGAAGTTTTTCAGTGTCAGAGTAGTTAACAGATGGAATGCATTTGACAGTGATGTGATGGCTGACTCCATACTGTTGCAAGATAGGCCTTACTGGTTCTGAGTCTATACCTGAGATGAGGACCACACAATGGCCACCGCCAGGGGTCTTTCCTACCACACACTTGGGTGCCACTGATCGCCCTGGGAGCTCGTGAGTTGTACCACAGGTAGAACCGCTACTAGTGATCTGGCCTGGAAATACGTTGTGGATGAAATACGTTAATGAGGACTGGGTTACAATTATAGGGGTTTAAATATTATCGTATTCTCGTTTTATGGTGTTAAACGAGAAATGGAGAAGATTTTATCTCTCTCCGTGACATTCGTGCGTGACTGAAGGAAATGTTACTACAGAACAATTTAGCTAATAACTCTCGATTTGAGATTATTGGGAGTTATATTATCCGTAAGTAATTATTTCACGGAACACTGATGATTTTTAGAGAACCACATTCAATTCTCTAACCCATTGGTAATAAATGTGTCTAACTAGACATTATCTGACATAATATTGTTGCTCTATTTCATGAGAATTCTAGCATTAATACGCATATGCTATGGTTAGTTTATGTTGACACTACTGTTAGTAAAATTAGTAACTACTGTAGTTAGTATATAATGATAATGATTTATTATAATACAATAGTAGTTTATTAGTGTTGGAAATTTCCAACATAACTCTGGGGGGAGAATTCTCGGGTCGCAGTGCAATGTTGAGTACTGACGTACCTATCCCGAAGTTAGTATTAATGTTAGTATGTTAGTACACACATAACGGATGTCCCGTAATTGTCAAGGACATACAAGAATTTTAAGTCTTGTAAAGAAACTCAAGTTGAATGAAACATGGAATTGTGAATCATCTAAAGTTAATGACTAATAAAGCTTACAATATACTCTGTGACTGGTGTCGCTATAACATGTAACGGTTATGTTACTAAGTCTTTGCAAACTCATAGATGCTCTTGAAGAAATAATGTTATAGTTGATAGCCTACATAAACAAATTAAAGATTAAATCATACAATTTAAAGTAACTGAGAATCCACTGTGAGGTGAATGTCTTGGGTCATTGTGACTGGTAACTGATTTGTTACTTGACATCACAACACAGTATCATCATGATTACTCAAATTGGATGGGAAATTATTTGCTCTTGGTCAGAGCTATAATAGGCTTGTAGTTTCCGTTTGCATTGTTGAGCAGCTGCTCTAGTGGGGCGGGTGCTCGGTGGAACAGAATTGAAATATTAAATGATTAAGTTATCTGCAATCAGGAACGCTCTAAAGCTTACAATAAACTCAACAACTAGGGTCGCAGTGACATGTAATGGTGTATTACGTAGTTGCTGAATCGTAGGCAAACTCAGAAAAAGTTCCTAAGAACTGATAACATTATTGTATAAGTTGTATTCTACATTATTATACAGTAAAGTATTATTGGGTCATTCAAGTTCAAGGAGACTCTAACACTACAGTAAGGTCACTGTCTAGGGTCGCTGTGACTTGTAACTATTGAGTTACTAGACAATAACATCACGGAGCATCATGATCACCCCAAAATCAAATGAGGAAATTTGATTTAATATGCACTGCCGTGCAGTAGTCATTCTGACTGATGGTATAACTAAGTTGCTAACTAGCTAAATTAGTGTTGTATTAGAGAACTGAAAAGGTTTATTCATTAAAATCAAGGAAGATTCTGAGTCGACAGTGAGATTAGTAGCCTAGTCATTCTGACTCATGAGCTAATTGAATTGCAGTTCATAGGCTTGACACTGTAAACTCATTAATACATCCTCAACCTTCAAATGAGAATTGAGTTTATTAATTCAGTCTCATTAAGTATAGTCAACTGTAATTAGTTGCGAGTACAAACTAGGCTATTATTCAGTTGACACTAACTAAAGTCCCTAAACCTACCTAAATAAATGGTTTAAATTTCTAACCTACCTAAGTAGAGGACTAAGCTAATGGTGATAACTCACTAATTCTTAGTGGAGTTACTTTAGCTATATTGTGAGCAGTAATGTGCTCAAATTAACATTGGGAGGTATATTGAGCTTGTTAACAGTTAACAGGGTGAGCTATATTGAGCTCGTTAACAGAGTGAGCTATATTGAGATCGTTAACAGTTAACAGGGTGAGCTATATTGAGCTCAAACTAACGGGGTGAGCTATATTGAGCTCGTTAACAGAGTGAGCTATATTGAGCTCGTTAACAGAGTTAACAGGGTGAGCTATATTGAGCTCGTTAACATGGTGAGCTATATTGAGCTCATTAAGCATGTTAACAGAGTGAGCTATATTGAGCTCGTTAACATGGTGAGCTATATTGAGCTCGTTAACAGTTAACAGGGTGAGCTATATTGAGCTCGTTAACAGTTAACAGTGTGAGCTATATTGAGCTCGTTAACAGAGTGAGCTATATTGAGCTCGTTAACAGTTAACAGGGTGAGCTATATTGAGCTCGAACTAACGAGGTGGAGTATGGAAGCGTTCAATTATCATGGCGAGAAATATTGTGCTCGTATTCGCATGGGGGACAATAAAGCACTCAATTATTACGTTAATTCACAGGTGAGTTGTAAGATCAACTCGGGTTATTAGTGCAAGATCCTTGTTGAAGAATAGCTAAGCACGCAATCTAGGCAGATTCTCTGGTGAGCAGTGCTCGAATTAGCGCGGGGAGCATTGTATCATTCAATTATCATGGCGAGCAGTGCTCGTATTAGCATGGGGAACATTAAAGGGCTCAATTGTTACGCTAACTCAGGGTGAGTTATATTGAACTCGAATTAACGAGGTGGAGCATTGTATCGTTCAATTATCATGGCGAGCAGTGCTCGTATTAGCCTGGGGAACATTAAAGCGCTCAAATATTACGTTAACTCAAAGGTGAGCTATATTGAGCTCATTAAGCATGTTAAGTAACAATGCTGATGTTTAATGATAATGCATTAAACAAAGGGAAACCTAAGGTTGCTGGAAATTTAATTACTGCCACGATTAATCCTATTTAATGATAATTTGTAACATTTTCCCAACCTAAACGTTTCACGGGTTATTAGTTCTCTGTAGATTCACTTACGTATTGGTAAGTTTGCAAGTTTGTTCGTGCTGCGCTCCTACAATAATTAAGCAGAAACGAAAGAAAACAACTCAAACAAAATTGATGCAAGTATTTATCACTAACTCTTAGTGCAGAAAACATTGTATTAATAAGGTTTTCTTGGCACACCTTAAGCGCAAATAATTTGGACCTTGGTCCCAGTGAATTTATAATTATAGAAGTTGCTTGATGACTTCATAGTATTGCTAAATTCAGGAAATGCTAGAAGCATTGATTGCTAGATTATCTAGCCTAATATTATTAATTACCTAGGGAGTGCTAGGTTCTCTAGCCTAATATTATTAATTACCTAGGGAGTGTTAGATTCTCTAGCCTAACATTATCAATTACCTAGGGAGACTGAGTGTGGTCAATTATTACTTGTCGAGAATAATTCTAGGTCTGCAGTGGATTCAATGGCTTGGTCGCTGTGACTTGTACTTGTTTAGGTACGGACCACTCACTGGTTTTCCACTGAGAGCTATGAAACATCTCGGCGAATACTAATTGTACTACATTCAATCTGGGTTTATTACTCAACTGTGTTTCTCATTTTAGTTGGCTGCTGGAGAATTGATTTACTGCTGACTAATTTATTATTGTTGGCAGGCTTAGGCTTGTTCACATTCAGAACTTTACCGGTAAGTAAGTAGCCACCTGCAGATTGGAGCATATTCATGCCCAATCGTTCAACATGTCCAGTTATGAACTGGTAATAGTAGTCTGCTCCTACTAGTACATATTTACATTGTTAAGGCGGTCAGACGTTAACTTGTTGTCAGCCAAATTAATTTAATGTTCCTGCAGGAAGTGGGCTGTGTACCCCAGACCCTTAATATTTAGGTCAAAAGGTATTTGATCTACAACAATGGCTTGGACAGCCTTGGCATGACTACCTAGTCGTACAAGCGGTTGAACTACTGAGTATTCATGGGTTCCTCGATTTATCATGAACCCTGACAGGTTTAATTTTACCTGTCTGATTGGTTGTAAATTGAGTGCCTCTGCCGCTGAGTAATGAAAGTTTTCTGAGAACCTTGATCAAATAGTCCACGTGTGGTAATCTTGGCTCCTTTGTTCTTTACTTGAAGTTGGGCAGTGGGCAAAGCAGCATCCACTTGAGATGCTTGTGAAATTACGCTGTACACATCTCGCACCTTGCAGCACTGTACTGGTGTAGATTCTCTACCTCCTATTCTAGGATTGACATAATTTGTCCTAACTAATTTGCACAGTGCAGCATGATGCTTGCCCTTTCTACACCTATTGCAGGTGTTCAGTGGGGTGTCACAGCTATTAATAACATTATGTGATTTGAGACACCTAGTACATTTGAGTAACTGTTTGAGTCGTCTAACTCTTGTGTCTCTATTAGGGTAATTGGTACATTTGTACAGAGAATGTTTTTGATTGCAAAACAAGCACATTCCCCATCCTACAGCTCGTTTAGGGGTTACCGGTTTAGGTAAAACAATAGCTGCAGGTTGTGATGGTTTTGCTGCTTACATTTGCTTGTTATTTATTCTCTTGTGAGTACTTGGTGTACTCTGTGGAGCAATTACTGGGCTCTTGGGAGTGCTCTTTGGACTATTAGGTCTCTTAGGAGCACCTGTGGAGTTATTGGGAGTGCTCTTTGGACTATTAGGTCTCTTAGGAGCACCTGTGGGGCTCTTGGGCCTTACTGATGAATCAGTGTTTGACTTATTGTTATTACATCGATTATTAGTACCCTTATTACCTGGTGACAGTGTCACTTTAGGAGTTCCAGGTAAGGAAACTGATGTGGGTACAGTTTCGGTGCATTCAGATGAGGCATTAAGTGCCTGGTTTGCTGAATGATTGCTTATATTGCGCAAACCTGTAAATATATCCTGCATTGACAGGGCATTACCATCCTGGTATCCATATAATTTATTAAGTGTGTCACCAGACAATTTTCTCTGGATGATAATTTTAGTCATCCACTCAGCAGTTGGGTGATCCACCTCTTTACTGAAGGAATTTAACAGTGACTCAAGTTGAAAACTAAAGGCTTGTAAAGAGTCAACTGATTGTTCTAGTGGAGATAAATCTAGTAATTGGTGTACAAGGTTTATAACAGTCTTCTCATTGTTAGCACTTACTCTAGAAGGCTGGTGTGAGTAATTATGACCATTACTTGTATTGCTCGAGGCTTCTTGTTTAGCCTCAGCTTTAATTACAGCTTTGGCTGCTGCTGCAGCTTTAGCTTTATCATTTTCTGGTAAAGATTCACTGATTATTATAGCTTCACTACGAGTTTCATCTGCAGCTTCACTTGTTTCTCTGGGTTCCTGTGAGGAGCTAGTTAATTCAGTAGCCTCATGCATTGAATTTATAGAATCCAGGGAACATTGGGAAGAGCTGTCTGAAAATTGATCAGACTCTGTAAATAAATCATTACGTGAAGTTGTATTAGATGAGATGGTAGAAAATGAAGGTTGAACTTCAGTTGTTGATCCTGTATAGTAATCAGTATTGATTAGAGGATTCTCCTCATTTTGAGGTAGCTCATGTATTTCATCTGAGCTGGGTGCTTGCTCGGGTGTAGGTCTACTACAAAAATGTTCTGACCACTCAGGAACATTTTGTCTCGCAAGCACTTTGTTATATTGATCTAACTTGTCTTGAATTATATTTTCATAGTCGGCAAGATCAGATTCTATCAGACGCAATTCGTCTGGGTCAGTATTACTGCTAAGGAGTATGTTCCTATAAGATTCGATTATATCCTTCACCTGGACATATTTTTGGCTAGCCACCTTTGTGGAAATGTTTAGCTCGAAGAAGTCAACTGAGTTGGTTCCTAAACAGTTGTCACATTTGTCAAGTAGTCTTGATAGGTGATTTTGAAGACCTCTCAGTCCAATACAGGTTCTCCTTAACTGTTCAGGAGTAGCCATTCTGGCTGTAAATTTGAGCCTTATAGGGCTTATATAGCTATTTGGACAGCTATGGTACTTGCTCCTTTAGGTAGAGCAGGTATAATTATTGACAGCCTGATATTTTCTTGAGGCTGATTGTAATTTACCTCATTTAGAGGTTAGCTACCTACCTAACAATAAGCAACTAAGATTTGAGTGGTACCTTGGTCGCACTACAGGTGTTCCTTAGCTTAGCTCTTCAAAATCAGCCTTGGATGGGTAGTGAACTTACAGTAACACTCAAAGATGTACATAGAAATATGCAATAAAATATAATTACACAATAAATGGTTAATCCCACCCATTAGGGTCAGCACTACATAAATTAATAATGCACCAGCACTGTCTAACAGTACTCGTTAGGTAATAATCCTACCTATTAATGCAGCTAATGGTGTAGACTGAATTTGTACAAATCTTAGTACCGTGTCAGTCTGAAATATCCTACCTCTGTTGGGTTGGCATAATAACTACAATTATTGTGGTGCAATAATGTGCAAATAGTGCTATGTTCTTGGATTTTGTAATTTTATATAATATATACACTGGTAGAAATTTTGTGTATAAGAAATTAAATGAACACAAGAGAATGAACTGTGTTTGGCAAGTATTCTACTGCCATAAATAATATTTAACTCCTGAATGTACTTCCTAATTGTGGAATCTAATGTTATCAGGGTTAGTAATGATTAATTAGTATGGGATCAGTAATTTGTATTAGTATACTGGATCCTAAAATGTTAATGAATCCACTGACTTGAGTGAATCAGTAATTATGGATTGAATTTAGGCTATAATGGACAGTGCTGACAGCCGTAAATTTAAATATTTGTATAGCCCAATAATGGTTAACACATAATTGGTGTTAGTGTGGAATTATTATAGAAGTTATGAGCTGTTGCTCCTGGTGACCTGAAGATTCTTACCTCAGTATGAGGTATAGGTCTAAGTGTTCTGGGTAATTGACTGTGTCCCACGAGTGCTACCTTATACATGAGGTATAAGTAGCAAATAAATTGGTGTGAATTAGGCTAACCTATGTGGTACACTGCCGGTAGACACAATTAATAAATGTGGTTAGTCTAAACTACTTCACATGGTGATTAGTTATTATTAATTAGTATGTATCCGGTTCGATAAGGACCAAAATGTGGGATATCTGGGGCTTGACTCAATTATTCAATTATTTACTTATTTAATTTAATAAACGAAGGACCACCCACTTTTGAGAAAAGAGGGAAAACTAATAAAAGTGATCATTAGAATAACACTAGAGAACCAGTGTCTATGGATAATTATTAAAAGGATAATCACTTGAAATAATGAATGGACTGTATGATTAATTAATTAAAGTCAGAGCCTCAAACACCTACATTGGGGGGTATTGCTAGAACTTCATATACGTCTAGGAACTAGTGTGGTTCGCCACCAGTTCATTGCTGAGTAAATGATATTATAAATCTAAACTGCTATAGATTCAAATATGTGAACTCAAATTGTGAATATTAATGATTATTAAATTACTGAGCAACAGTCAAAGCAAACACATGAATTACCAATCATCATATCTGGTAATAATCTATTCAATATAATGATCCTACAAAATTGTATAAGAATCAAATTAGGTGAATTAAATTTGTACGAAAGGAGTCTTAGCTTTAAGACGATTTCTATGACATCGTTTCGTCATTCGTCCTCGTGATCACAGGATCTCCACATAGAAGGAACTAGAGGTGAATAGCGCGAATGAAGAGAAACGACTCGATGACTCCTCACATACAGGCTGAAAATTAAAGAATATTAAGTAGCATTGGAATAGGCTACTTTTAAGCTCAATATTCATGAAACAGAAGAAATGCCGAATTGGTACTAACATTGGATATGGGGTCTTCTCACTATATAACGACAGACTACTCAGAAATATACAATCTTAGATGATACATCAAGAAAGAAACCTATACTTAACGTGAGTGTATGGAATACTGAAGTCTGCCGATATCGCGTCTGCCAGTCCCAGACGTTCACTGCATTGTACACGTATTTGTGGGTTTTGGCTTTAATTGTAGACGCGTTATTGGCTGGCTGGGCACTATAGAGCACGTGGAGGAATAATTATTCATTATTAGTTGGGTATCAGCGTAATTCTTGCCGATAACTCCCAATCACCACGTGTCTCGCCACTCTTCACGCCAGGACCCTCCTCTCTCGCACGCTGTCGTCCAAGCACGCTCTCCTACAATGGCGTCGCCGCCTCCCCCAACCCGGCTCTCGCATTCACCACAGAAATTATTAATCACAAATAATTCTTTTCCGCGCAATTATGGATGAAATACGTTAATGAGGACTGGGTTGCAATTATAGGGGTTTAAGTATTATTGTATTCCCGTTTTATGGTGCTAAACGAGAAATGGAGAAGATTTTATCTCTCTCCATGACATTCGTGCATGACTGAAGGAAATGTTACTACAGAACAATTTAGCTAATAACTCTCGATTTGAGATTATTGGGAGTTATATTATCCGTAAGTAATTATTACACGGAATACTGATGATTTTTAGAGAACCACATTCAATTCTCTAACCCATTGGTAATAAATGTGTTGTCGGAAAATCCGACACCATTTAATATATCATACAGACAGATAATAATTGCTGCTGTATTACCAACAAGTTAACCCATAGAAAACGTAGCTTGTAGTGGAATTACCGTCTATAGAAAACGGGATATCATCACCACATACCATTATAAATTCACCAGCTATTCTGCTGGGAATTATTCTTAAATACATTAGTCTTTGGACTTTACCATCATAAAACATCTCATATAAATTAACTTAATTATCAATATTAAAGTAGAGTAAATGTGACCCTTCTATCACTTTCTGTCATGTGGACAATGTAAGCCAGGCGTCAGGGTGAGGAAGGGGCAGCCATTGTTTATACTAGACCAGAGGCACACGGGAGCAAATTCGGCTCCTGTTAAATTTACTTGGACGTAGTGTTATGGAAACCAAAGGTGTACCATTTTCAACACGCTGTCAACAAATTCAAGTTAAGTGTTCTTTCTGAAACCCGTTTATTTTCATTTATGGCCATTAATGTCATTATATAAGGTGACCCGGTTAGAGCACGTGGTAGCCTCAAACTAAAGGTAATTAAGCCAGGTCTTCATGTTCCATGTACAGTTTTCTCTGAAATACTTGTCATATATAGGTTTCTGGCTTTACAGCTAGCGCCCTTTTGACAGGTCAAGACGAGGAAGACTTTGTGCACCAGTTACTGGGTGATGAAAGCTACCTCAAAGAGGATAATTTGGTGTCTACACCCTAGTTATACCTGGTGGACTAACCTGCTGTACTATAAGATAAGGAACCTTTTCAATGTATGTAGTTAATTCTATAGTTTGATTGGCTGCATATATATTCAATTAATATAAACCCCCCCTAATGTGTAGAGGATCGATTTGTGAGATTATGAGATTATTGCAGAAATACAGTCCACTTATCATTATACAAATTGCTATCGAAGTATATAAATTAACGTAAATATAAATTCATATAAATTAAATAAATATAAATCTCACAGGTCGGTTCCCACATGTGTCTAACTAGACATTATCTGACGCAATATTGCTGCTCTATTTCATGAGAATTCTAGCATTAATACGCAGATGCTATGGTTAGTTTATATTGACACTACTGTTAGTAAAATTAGTAACTACTGTAGTTAATTAATATATAATGATAATGATTTATTATAATACAATAGCAGTTTATTAGTGTTGGAAATTTCCAACACCCCATACCCATCCTGTGGGTGGTATTGGACCCCATACCCATCTTGTGGGTGGTAGTGAACCCTATTACCATCTTGTAGGTGGAAGTGGACCCCACACCCATCCTGTGGGTGGTAGTGGACCCCATACGCTTCTTGTGGATGGTATCCACAAGAAGTTAGTACTTCTTGTTAGTATGTTGAGATAAGCATCTTATTGCTTCGTAATTACAATTGTTACTTAACCTATTATAGGTATAGGTTAAGTAACAATTGTAATTACGAAGCTATAAGATGCTTATCTTAACATACTAACAAGGTTTGGTAAGGTCGGTGTTTTCTATGAAGTTTTTTAAGGGTATCTATTATGTTTAGTATGTCACCTATGCACTTATTTAATAAGTCTATATTGACTATGCGAATTTGCGAGAACGGGTTGGGTAGAGACTGCAACTGTGTCACTCGAGCTACCTGCTGTGGCGTTGGAGTGGTTGGGAAAGGTAGGAAAGAGTGACTGAGTTACTGGTGGCACTGCAGATGAGCCAGGGTGGTTACTAGCGCCCCCTGCTGGTTTACCCCGGGAAGCCCGACTCGGCAGGAGAGCAGCACAATCCTCATGCCTGGCGGGGACACCCTTCCATGTGACAGTTGGCGCACCTCAGTTTCAGTGTTTCACCATTTCCCTTTTTAACATCACACACAGATGCTGCATGCCTCCTGGCACAGTGGCCACACCGCTCATCACTCCTGTAGTTTCTTGCTACGTGATTCCACCGTTGGCACTTGAACACCTGCGCCTGGGAGAGTTGTAAACCTTCATTGTTAGTTGCCGAAAAGCACTCGGGACAGTAAATCTTTCCGGCGGAGGCTTGTCTCTGGTCCAGTGGGCGAGAACAGTCTCTCTGTCAGTTATTCTTTTCGCATTGACGATGTGATCATGCTGTTCCACCAATGTGTGATCCTGGTAGAGGTCCAACTCAAAAATGATGACGGGTGTCCTGTGGGTAAGAGCAGGCAGTGGTGGTTTTCTCATTGTTATACCAGCAAGCTCTTGAGTACAGAAACATTGCACCATCTCTTCAGTAATGTTCCCACGGACATGGTTTACATGTCGATTCGCCAACCAATACGCACCACCAGGGTGTTTTTTGGCTGCCTCAGCCAACCATGCATATTTCGTTGCAATTCCCGTGCCCGGGGGGAAAATGCAGGTTGATTCTTTTCTTCTCGTGGTTATGATGTATTAAGTCTTTGGTTCCTCGTGTCTTTCTCCGGGTCCCAACAGTTGTCCAAGGATTTTCGTCACTATTGGGCTCCTCCTGTCCAGCATTTGACTCCACTGTGAAAGATGCCATGGTTGTATCTTCCTCGTGTGGACCACATGATGTACTAGCACTCTGGTGTGAGGCCATTGAGGCAGCACCTACCGTAAAGGCAGTAGTAGCCATGCCTCCAGTGTCGCCTGGGCAGGTTCACCGCTCCACGCACCACGTACCACAGAGTTACACATCAATCACGTAGCAAAGGAACGCCAATCATAACGCAGGATCAGAGGTAATAATTCATACACTATTTATGCATGCAAAACCACTGCTAAGAGGCGGGGCGCATGTAGTTAGGCCTGTGCAGGCGATAAGTGACAATAACGTGGCTAAAGTAGTTAGTAAAGTAGTTAGGCCTCTCTGCTCCAAATAAGCGTGCCTGTTTTCAAGGTCACTCAGTCCTAGCTGATTTCTTGCCAAATTTATCTTTTTGTCACATGTGTAGCTCCTCAGAGTGCACAACACACCTTGTGAATCCAGTGCAATAAACTAACCACTTTTTTTTATTATTATTATTTTCTACCACAGACGTGGCCACACATTTACAATGCTAACCAGCATATATACATTTTCTTCTGTCCTCCATGGACAGGGTTAGAGAAGTGTTAAACATATAGTTCAAGGGTTTATTGAACACTCAACCACAGAAGGTGATTCGGTGCTTTTAAAATGCTAAGCTAACCTACATACGTAAATACATAGATACACAGATTTACGTATGCCCTGCATAAAGTGTTAGATGTGTCTTTTACATAGTGTCATTAATGTACATTCACAAAGGTGAAATGTAATTCTGATCAGCTTCCATATATACTTTATACCCATACATATACATACACACACACACATATACATACATATATACACACACACACATGCATTCACATACATTTGTCTCATTTACTCTGACAGGGTGAGGTAGCTGATAAAGGAACTAGTGTGCAATTAAGCACTTAATCACTGAAGGTGCTTTTACAAGCTCAGGTTATATAGTTACATCATATATATACATTGTATGATTGATATATTACATGGTCAATCTTGGATACAAGTCCAATATATCATCAAGTGTTCCAGTACTCATATAGTAGTAACTACAGAGTTCAGCATACCTTAGCCCAGGAGGGCGAAAGTCAGTCAGTATGGGACATTCTACAATATAATGTTCAAGAGAGTGCATGTTTTCTCTTTCGCAAAGTTGACACATTGTGTACTCGACATTTGGGTTTTGAGAAAGCTGCCTGATACGTCTATATCCCAGGCGTATTCTGGCCACTATAACATCACATTGCCGGGGTTCTTGTTCTATTAGTCCCATATGTGAATGTCTCCTCACGATATCTATCATAATATTTAATGCTACAACTTTCAGGTCTTTGAGAATTTGTTAGGTCAGTGAGATTTTCATTAGATATTTGTTTAAGTATTCTTTTTGTCACTGCTAATGAAACACCCATATCAATTTCTACCACTGGTTTTCTGCAGGCTGACTTAGCAAGCATATCAACAGTGTCATGCCTTGAGATGCCAACATGTGATGATATCCATAGGAATTTAATCTCAAATCTGTTTTCTTTGGCAGCTAAAACATTCATTCGAATATCACTGACTATTTTCTGGGTGTCACTACTATGTGCGTTCAATGCCAGGAGTGCACTCTGCGAGTCACAGTATATAAGTCCACTGCCTTTGTCTTTTAAAAATTCAGTGGCAAGGTATATGCCTGCAAGTTCGGTTTGAGTTGTACTTGCCCAGTCATTGACACGCTTCATTGTTGTATGTACGAGAGAAGATTGTTCAAATATGTTACATGCACATCCGGTACATCGTCCACCTTCTTCTACAGAGCCGTCGGTATAGCACTGATAAACATCGTTACCCATACTCTGAGTACTTTCAGTGATGCTTTTCAGTGTTAACTGTTTTAATAATGTAGTGTGCACACTATCTTTCTTGGGCGCATTTACAAAATCAACTGATAGATCCCAGTTATCCCATGGAGTAGTTGGCTGATTAATCATTAGTTGAGTTGGGTATATATTTAATATTTTGATGGAGTTGGCTACCTTGTAGAACCAATATACATAATCAGATTTCGTTCTTCTTCTATAGACTTCAGGTGAGTGCAGCATATTAGAAAGTTTAGCTTGAAACTTCATGTGTTGTCTAGATCTACTCAATGCCTTCACGCCGAAAACTGTGCTAATAGACAAAATTCTCTCACTTATGGTAGGTAATTTTAACTCTGCTCTCATATTAACTATTCTCGTGGACTTTGGAGCCCCAAGGATGAGACGCATAGCTTCATTTTGCAAGGTTTCAAGAGATTTCAGCTCATTGTCAGTATACAGTGTGAGATGTAGAGCATTGTAGTCAATCACAGAGCGTATAAATGATACATAAAACATTCTAGCAAGTCTCACGTTAAGTCTATGATTGACACCAACAAGGACCCGCAAGGGCTTTAATCTCTCCCAAAGTCTCCTCTTGAGAGAAGAAAGGTACCCAAGGTCGTTAATGGGGACACCAAGGTATCTGTAAGACTCGCAGTTCTCAAGTGCTCGCCCATCTATATGATAATTGGCTGGTGGAATACCACATGGAATGAGGGCACGAGTTTTCTGTACAGAGATAAGGAGGCCACATTCCTCAGCTCTAGTAGCAAAAGCGTCGAGCAGAACTTGCATTCTAGGCTCGGTGGCAGCCTGTAAACATATATCATCAGCATAACAAATGACAGTGTCTTCATTATTAGTTGGAAGATCTTTAATAAGTTTATGCATCAGAACGTTGAACAACAAGGGACTGAGGGCCCCTCCTTGTGGAGTTCACAGTTCAAAGTGTTTGCTCTCTGTGCTTTTAACACCATTAAACAAAATATATGCTGTTCGATTAGACAAATAGCCCTTTATCCATTTCAGTAATTTTCCTTGTATTCCCAGCTCGGCAAGCTGTTCCAGTATGATTTCTCCGTTTGCTGTATCAAAAGCTGCTGCTAGGTCGATGAAGACTGTTTGAGGGGAAGCTTCAATATATGCGAATTACTCAACAAAACAGTGTTGTGTACTGAGCCCAGGCATGAATCCAAACAGTTGAGGTGACAGGTGCCCCTGTATACGATACATGAGTCGGTTAAGAACAATACGTTCAAGCACTTTACAAACACACGATGTTAGAGATATGGGTCTATAATTATCTGAGTGTGGTTTGGGGATGGGAACAATGACACTCTTTGTCCAAGCATCAGGTAATACTCCTTCACGTAAACTCATTCTGTACAACACTAATAGTGGATTACCTGGTACGTATGAGACTAATCTCAGTAGACTGAAAGTAATACCATCCTCTCCAGGAGCAGTTGATTTTCCCATCTTTAGTGCATGATTTAATTCCCATTCAGTTACATCATTAAGGTCCGACACGTCGATAACTGTACAGGCAAGATTGATGGATCGTTGTCTGTTGGGGCGTGTGTCATCAAGTTTGTGCTGTATGTTAATTGGGAGTGAGTCGTAGCTCGATGTTAGTGCCCATTGATCAAGGAGGATGTTTGCTTGTTCTAGTGGGCTGTGGTGCAGCGGTTTAGTTGGGCTGCTTCTAGAGATTTTTCGTATCTTTTCCCAAACTTCAACAAGTGTTGTTTGCTCATTTATGCTTTGTAGGAACTCTTCCAATGTTTATTACGTATAACGTTGCTCATGTCTCTCACCTCTCTATTTGCAACTAGAAATGCATACAAGTCACCTTGTGCTTTGGTTCGTTTGTACGTATCTCCAAGTTGCTTTTCTCGTTCATGTTCTTTAACGAATACGGGGTCAAGGACCCACTTGGGTGGTGGTAGGTGTTGCCCACTTCTGCTAGGCTTACGACTTGTTCCCCAACACACCCATGTGCCATATTAGGTAGTAATCGTATCAACGAGATCTCTGGAGAAGGCTTGTACATTCGTTATTGTGTAATCTTGATACCATTTTGATATACAATTAATAAAGTGGTCATGCAAGCCATATGGAATATTCATTTTCCGTCTCTGATGCCTATTAGGTACATCACACTGTACCTCATAGGAAGAAGAAACTGCATAGTGATCACTAACTAAGTGATTTACCAACGAACATTCCATCCTATCTTGCACAAGGTTTCTACCCATTACATAATCAAGTCTGCCTCCCAATAAATGAGTTTGGGTATCCGTAGTATACACGGTTAATCTGTTGTCATAAACATATTTGATAAATTTGCATCCATTATCGTTGTTAGTACTGTCTCCCAGCGTAATATGTCTAGCATTAAAATCTCCCATGTATATTGTCCCATGATTGTCTAGATCTGGGAACAATGTTACATTGAGTTTCTGGCTTCTGGCATATACGTTGAGGAATGAAAAGTGGCCTGCTGTAGTTTGTACATGAAAGTTTTTATTTCTTTATTTTTATTTTTACATGCAAGCAGCAAGATAAAGACAATAAATACAATAAAATATCAGAGAAAACAAAAACAAAATACAGAAGCTACCGGCCAGAAGGACCGACAGCACAGGACAATAATTAGCAAAAATGGAGGAACAGCATACATCAAGACAAATTAAAGAACAAAAACAATAACAAACAAGCAAATAATGTAAGCAAATAAACAAAACAAACAAACACCGGCCAGAAGGACCGACAACAAAACACATCAAAATTTAGAAAATGAAACATAACACAAGACAATGCGCACACAAACAAATCATAAATATAAACAAAGGGAAAAGTAAAAAGAAAACACAATACAACACGGTAATACAAGGTAATACATGAAGAGAATACTCTGCAAAACACCGGCTAATCAGCGGACATACTTGCCCGGGGGAAACGCACATTGAACGCCTCCCAACGTAACCACCCCCAAGGGTCTCGTACACCCACCGGGGACACCATGTCATCCGGAACCCTAGCTACAAACACTCGCAAGCTGGGGACCCAAATGGTATCACTCCTGACACGAGTAACTGCCACAATCCCCCACATCAAGGGAACACCCCCACCATGAAATTCCCCCGGCTCGTCATTCATCAATCGCCGACCAGTGACTCGGTGGCATCACCGACGCCGGTGATGCCACCGTCCCCCAGGTCCCCAACACACACCCTCACAAGAGGGGGCCGGACATAGGACACCACCACCGGGGCACCAGTGGCCACGGGCACACCACCAGACGACTGCAGGGAACCAGGGCGGTGCGCATCCTTCCGTAATGTCACAACCAGGCCACACCCAGCACCACCAACCACACCATCCCTGGGAGCGGGAGCCACCACCTCCCACTGCGGAGAAGGAACGGAAGGCACCCCCGAGACCTGGGCACCAGCATCAGCAGGCACATGAACCTCTGCCACCACCAACCGTGGAGACAGCGACACATCCGGTTCCACACCGTCAACTCCCAAGGACCCACAGTCACCGAATTCCCCAACATCGGCCCAGGCAGACGACGAACGCCTGGAACGCTTGGGCTCCGGCCGGAGATCGTCAGAGCCGGAAGTGGACCCAAAAACACGGGTCCTACCAACTTGACGAACCGACGCCCGACGCAGAACGGCAGCAGCCTCCACCACAGGGGGAACTGGCCCACACACAGCAGGAGGCTCTGCAGCCATCCCAGCACCCAGCAGATCCGGAACCCGAGGCGAGAACACAGGGCCAGGCGCAGCAGCCGAAGACGAGGGAGAAGGCGGCGGCGCGTCACAATGATCACTAGGAAGGCCTTCAGGAGCAGCGGAGACAGTGACAGGAGCACGTAGACCATCCGATGGCACTGCAAGACCCGGAGGAGAGTCTGTAACAACCGGAGGAACGTCCGGCGACGTAGGGGGAGCCGCATCCGCTAACTGAACGCTCACCTCTTCATCCCCGGAGACCTCCTCCAGAGGGAGCGGTGGGAAATCTTCTTCACGGAACAAGTTGACTGGAGCAACCGGATCTGCAGTGCATCCGGCAGCCTGATGCCCCAACATGCTACACCGGAAACAAGTACGGGGTTGCCGGGCATAATACACCCGCACGTTGTACCCTAAAAGTCGGACAGAGGATGGAATGTCCGACCTCAGGCGCATCCGGAGGGTACGAATGTTCGTCTTCAACCCCGCATATTTTCCAGAAGACAGCTTGTGCATCCTCACACTGACGAGGGAGCCAAATCTCTGGAAGAAACGCCGGAGAAGGGACTCAGGGAATTCCATGGGGGCCCCATGGACGCTTACATACGTCACGGCACCACTCCGATCAGATATGGCCACAGAACCAGTGCCATCCAACAACTTCAAGGTACGGCCCTCGTACCGCCAGAGAAATCCACGGTACGCCTCCTCACCCACAAACTTGATGATCACCCAGCGAGCAGTCACCTGCTCAACCCCGTAGACCTCCTCGACTGGGACATGTAGCACGTCACACATGACCTGCTCAATAAGAGGATACCCTGCACGGCAGGTAAACTCCAAACCCACGGAGTTTACCCTCTCAACAGCGGGAAGATGGCCGCTCATCGTAAAAGCGCCACGTCAACACCAGACAGGGACAGCAGGGAGGGTAGAGACACCCACCCCCTGCTGGTGAAAACTGCAACCTCTTGTACATGAAAGTGATGGTACTGTGTGTGTACATTGTGTGACGTGCTCACAAGAATGTGCGGTAAATCACTTCTGACGTAAGTTAATAGGCCTGTGGCGTTACTGTTATTATAGGATGCATACCCTCTGATTTTTGGTGGGGTTTTGTTTATCACATTGGACGTGTAAGGCTCATGTAAATCAATTATATCTATGTTGTTACTGGTAACATATGCAATTAGGTCATTCAGTCTTTTGTTGATGCTACGAATGTTCCAACTGAGAAACCTAATGGTTCTTGTGCCAACAGCAGCCATCCTGTTGGTGTTGTTCCTCCCTGGGACTGGTGGTCCCATTGTTGTCCTCGTCCCACTTACACAATGTTTCAATAAGTGACTCTACGACGTAAAGAGCCACACCAACCTGGCGTTTAGTATCGTCAGGAACATTTGGTGACATCATCAGTTTCTCGATCACTGAGCAACTCGGGATGGTCCGCAAGTGAATGCTCTCTGTAAGTCGTATGGAATAATTACTGTCACTCAGAGTATTATCTTTTTCATTCTCGTACTTGGCTTGAACGCGTTCCTTAAGGTCATGAATCATTTTAAAATATGCTGATGCAGGTCGACTTCCTTTTCCAGTTAATGTTTCTGTGTCACTAACACTGCTGTCATCTGACGACGACGCTGCCACCGCCTCCGTTGTCGCTCTCATCTCTGTTGTCGCCGCTGCCGCCGCCTTCACCACCACCACAGGAACCTTAACCAGCGCGGGCCACGGCTGTGACACAGCTGCATGGAGGCTGCTGTATCTCTTGTGAAGGAGCCTGACGGAGCGCCTGTATAATTTCAGTCAGTTCAGCTACCTGTGCTTGCAAGGTTGCCAACTGTTCTTTAACTGTTGTATCAGGCTGTTGTGTGTTGTCAGGGGCGTTGCTGGTACTGTCACCACTATGGGATGGGTCAACAGTACTAGAGCCGGCATCAGTAGGCACTTGTTGTGTCTCGGGCACTTGCCTCCTTGTGCCAAGGGAGGCTGGCCGTTTGGTACAATCTGAGTGCCAGATGGTGACTCCTTCCGTACCACATCTGAAACACTTCAGCGGCGGTTTAGACGGAGCCACAGATTCAGGATGTTGCCCTGCTTCTGTTGCAGTGTTCTGTTGCTCCTGTTCCTGCTTTCTTTGGTCTCTGGTCTTCTTATACTGACAGTCCTTCAGTGGATGAGGACCGGAACAGAGAGCACACTTGGGTGTGGGGCACAAGCAGTACTTAGCTATGTGGCCACTGCCACAGCACTCGTAACACTCCAAGGGTTCGGCTCCCACACCCTGAACGTGCTGGGGGGCGCATACAACCCACCAAACCAATGCTAGGCAGGTGGCGGATCAGGCTTTTTCCAGACTATGACTATTTGATCAGTAGGCTTACCATTCTTGGTCAATCTTCGTGCTCTGTGTACCCTGTCTAATTCATAGGCCCACTCTAGTGGATACCTGTGACTGTACCTGTAGACTAGGTATTCATCCATCTTCTTGTTCCGTGTTGGATTATCTAGAGGGGAGAGCTTTAAATCACCTATTTTCCCTTGTAGAAGAGCCTCCACAACCTGCTGCTTCTCTCTTGAAACATACACATATGGAGAGTTGACATGTGGACGTAGCACGCCTGCAGAGCCAGGTGGGTACACCACGCTCAGCTTCTTACTCCACACAATCCTGTCAGCCACACTCATGCCTTTAGGGAAGGTCAGACGTGTGTACTCGCTCCTTGGTGCTATCGGACGCCTTCCACCCTGTTGTTCACCAGGCTTCTGTTTCCCTTGTTTCCTTCTCTGGCTCTTACTTACCACCGCCTCAAACCCATCATTGGGTGGTGGGGTGACAGTGTCACTGGTCACGGTAGGGGAGAGCCCTGAGGGTCCAGCAGCTACCTCCTCCATACCTGCTTCTTCAGGCGGCATTAATTGTTGCTCTAACCTCTTCCAATACCTGGTTAGCATTAATAATCATATGATGATGATTAACACGACAGATGGCAGAGCAGGCAGCATGCCCTACCAGTCATCAGCGCCAACAGTCATAAACCTGCTCTGAGGGGAAGATCACTCTCAGTGGGTTTGAGAGTGCTCAGACGACTTGGATAAACACTTGGATATTCCACTTGGTTGGTTGGGACTCGCAGAGGGTAGCCCTCAGTGACTTATTCTCCTATGTGTGGACAGAATGTCCCCCTAAGACAGCCTAACCCTGCTACAAGGGTTAACAGATGCCCAAGTCAAGTGGCCCCCCAGATTTTACAGGTAACCGCATGGGCCACTGGACCGTTCCACTTGACCTGTTGAAATGGCGAAATGAGAAGAATAAGAGAAAGTGGGGAAGATAAGTCTTATAACTAAGAATATACAGGTGCTCTGTACAAGCTGGCATCATTGAAGTGTTGGCGGCTGTCAACCTCCCGCCAGGGAAGGGATAGGGGGGACCGTTGGGTCAGCGCTCTAACCGCAAGGGTCAGAGGTCCGTGGGGGACAGATTACGATCCAACAACTCTCCTTGCTGTTTGTTGCCTGAAGCTGTAGATGCCCTGTGGTTCTTGCTAGACTTACAGTGAGTCCCAGGTACACTGTACAGGCGATGCTGTGTTATTAGCACCAGTAATGCATCAAACTAATGTTTGGTAGGCACCATTATATCAAGCGTTATCCAAAACGTGTTTTTTTTTTTTTGCAAGAAAGCTGTGTAAAAGTGCTTTTGTTGCATATGCACGCACTAACCATCTTATGTCATATATTCATTTTACAATGGGCAAATTAGCACCAAAAATCAATTAGTGTAGCAGCAAGGAGATCCCTCCGGTAAATAGAAGCAGAACAAATGTGAAATGACTTTTTACAAATTAAAAGAATATTAATGTTTCTTGGAAACATTCAGAAGACCATTTTCCAACCAAATTTAATGAAAGTGCAAAACGTGGAATGCAATCCGCATACTCAATCAGCTCTTTAATTCGTGCATGTAAGCCATTATTCTTGCCATTCATGTTGCTGGCATTATCATAACTTTGACCATGGGAATCTTTTATGTCAAAATACAGCGTGTAAGTATTAGTGCGAATCCCTCGAAAATGTGGAGCCCGTAGCAAATGCTACTTTTGGTATAGACTAATCCAGCCCAAACACTGGGTAATCTGTCCAAGAGCTTATTATTTTACCTCTGATTTTCTCACTGGCTCCTATATTAGATTTGCTGAAGATTATCATTCCTGAAACCTGTTTATAAATTCAATTTAAAATTAAATTTGTTTTAATACATTTCATTTTGTTTTCAGATTTAAAAAACTTGACAAAAGTGTAAGAGACAACTGAAAGCAACATGGAGTCAAGCCGGTGGTCTGCGAAAGAGACCCGGGATTTCGTTAATCATCTGAGAGATGTTGACCGGAACATCATCGGAAAGGAAGACATTCAAAACATCTCATTAAAAATGAATGCACTTGGGTACCGGAGAAACGCTGAAAAATACTTCACAAAATATTGTGATATGAAAAGAAATCACCCAAATCCTGACGTATGTAAAGTTATAAATGGCATTGTTGGTAAGTAAAACAATTTTTGTTATTTTACCTTCTAATGATTATTACTGAAATGCACACGTCATATCATTATAACAAAGATGTTATACTAGATAGCCTTCTTAATCCTTAGAATACATATTTCTGCTCTCCGACATCACTATCTAGGATTTGTATTATATTAGCGAAAAACTAAATTAGTTACTAATTCGAATATGAAATATTATAACTTTTGCGTTTCTTCAATATAACAGTCAATGAAAATAATGATTATTTTAAAGTCAACATAAAAAATCATAAGTGATCTAAAATATATTTAGTTTGTATTAATATATTTGAGCAAGATGTTGTCACATGCTACAATTAGTTTAATTAATTAGTGTCTATGTAATAATATATTTATCTCTTGATTAGGAAATAGTCCGAAAATGTAAATTCTTTATAATTAAATGGACTTAAATGCGGAGTGCAGCTATTTGTAGGTTAAAAAAAGCCTCAATTATTTCATGATATAGACTGTGTTTAACTATGGCGAACTATCGTAATTCACATCCCTCAGGACAACGTCTAAGGATTTACAATGTTATAGATAAGGTGAATTACGGACGTCACACTGGCAGGAAAGGTAGCGTGAAGAGCAACAAAATGGCTCAGAGAATAGATTGGAGAACATCGCATTGGTTAGAAAGTTGAATAAAAGACACCAAACTTG
This sequence comes from Procambarus clarkii, assembly GCF_040958095.1. Classification (NCBI taxonomy): domain Eukaryota; kingdom Metazoa; phylum Arthropoda; class Malacostraca; order Decapoda; family Cambaridae; genus Procambarus; species Procambarus clarkii. The sequence continues at coordinate 12,811,765 of NC_091202.1, read as the reverse complement.
TTGGAAAAATAGAGTGTGGAGCATCACGCTGGCTGCGAGGGTACAGTGAAGAGCATCACATCGGCTGCGAGGGTACAGTGAAGAGCATCACACCGGCTGCGAGGGTACAGTGAAGAGCATCACACCGGCTGCGAGGGTACAGTGAAGAGCATCACACCGGCTGCGAGGGTACAGTGAAGAGCATCACACCGGCTGCGAGGGTACAGTGAAGAGCATCACACCGGCTGCGAGGGTACAGTGAAGAGCATCACACCGGCTGCGAGGGTACAGTGAAGAGCATCACACCGGCTGCGAGGGTACAGTGAAGAGCATCACACCGGCTGCGAGGGTACAGTGAAGAGCATCACACCAGCTGCGAGGGTACAGTGAAGAGCATCACACCGGCTGCGAGGGTACAGTGAAGAGCATCACACCGGCTGCGAGGGTACAGTGAAGAGCATCACACTGGCTGCTAGAGTACAGTGAAGAGCATCACACCGGCTGCGAGGGTACAGTGAAGAGCATCACACCGGCTGCGAGGGTACAGTGAAGAGCATCACACCGGCTGCGAGGGTACAGTGAAGAGCATCACACCGGCTGCGAGGGTACAGTGAAGAGCATCACACCGGCTGCGAGGGTACAGTAAAGAGCATCACACCGGCTGCGAGGGTACAGTGAAGAGCATCACACAGGCTGCGAGGGTACAGTGAAGAGCACCACACTGGCTGCGAGGGTACAGTGAAGAGCATCACACCAGCTGCGAGGGTACAGTGAAGAGCATCACACCGGCTGCGAGGGTACAGTGAAGAGCATCACACCGGCTGCGAGGGTACAGTGAAGAGCATCACACTGGCTGCGAGGGTACAGTGAAGAGCATCACACTGGCTGCTAGAGTACAGTGAAGAGCATCACACCGGCTGCGAGGGTACAGTGAAGAGCATCACACCGGCTGCGAGGGTACAGTGAAGAGCATCACACCGGCTGCGAGGGTACAGTGAAGAGCATCACACCGGCTGCGAGGGTACAGTGAAGAGCATCACACCGGCTGCGAGGGTACAGTGAAGAGCATCACACCGGCTGCGAGGGTACAGTGAAGAGCATCACACAGGCTGCGAGGGTACAGTGAAGAGCACCACACTGGCTGCGAGGGTACAGTGAAGAGCATCACACCGGCTGCGAGGGTACAGTGAAGAGCATCACACTGGATGGGAGGGTACAGTGAAGAGCATCACACCGGCTGCGAGGGTACAGTGAAGAGCATCACACCGGCTGCTAGGGTACAGTTAAATCACACCGGCTGCGAGGGTACAGTGAAGAGCATCACACCGGCTGCGAGGGTACAGTGAAGAGCATCACACCGGCTGCGAGGGTACAGTGAAGAGCATCACACAGGCTGCGAGGGTACAGTGAAGAGCACCACACTGGCTGCGAGGGTACAGTGAAGAGCATCACACCGGCTGCGAGGGTACAGTGAAGAGCATCACACTGGATGGGAGGGTACAGTGAAGAGCATCACACCGGCTGCGAGGGTACAGTGAAGAGCATCACACCGGCTGCTAGGGTACAGTTAAGAGCATCACACCGGCTGCGAGGGTACAGTGAAGAGCATCACACTGGCTGCGAGGGTACAGTGAAGAGCATCACACCGGCTGCGAGGGTACAGTGAAGAGCATCACACCGGCTGCGAGGGTACAGTGAAGAGCATCACACCGGCTGCGAGGGTACAGTGAAGAGCATCACACCGGCTGCGAGGGTACAGTGAAGAGCATCACACTGGCTGCGAGGGTACAGTGAAGAGCATCACACCGGCTGCGAGGGTACAGTGAAGAGCATCACACCGGCTGCGAGGGTACAGTGAAGAGCATCACACTGGCTGCGAGGGTACAGTGAAGAGCATCATACTAGCATAGAGGGGTAGAGTGAAGTGCATCATTCTTTCTGCAAGCATCATACTTCATTATAAAGACTCAAGTATTTACACACGTATGATCAGTTGTGAAAAAGTTCCTTAGAACACCAATAGCAAGGCTCAATGTATAATCAGCTTGAGAAACATAATTTAAGAAATTACTCTCAGCATGGATATATTACATGGGGGGTAATATGTTGTCAACCCTTCAGACTTACAGCATCCTTCACAAATAACTTACTTAGCCCAGATTGTTCTTAGTGTAACAACCTTCATGGCATCGTACACATCACCGTATTGGTGGTTTCTGTCTACTCCTCTACTCTATCTTGCCTTCTTAACAATAACTACCGTTCACTATATGTTTCTCTCAGCCCCAACTGAATAGTGTCAATCAGATATAAAATTAACTGCCATTTAGAACTTTCTCCGGACTGTTGTGTCCGCCTGTCCGTCGGTAAGGAGATAGAGCTGGTTCTTTAGAGTTGGCAAAGAAGCTTGTTAAGACTTGATGTCCTGTTATCAGACGGACTATTAAGGATGCTTACCCAAGCGCCTGGTACACTCTCATTTACATATAAATTAATGTGATCCACGACTTTTAAGTCATTACATCTTCCAGCAATTTTCCCCACTCCCTGTTCAGTTCGTTATTGCCGTGAGGGGGACTTGGTGGGCGGCTGCCAGAGAGTGATGCTCCTTGGGACAATCCTCTGTCCTTTTGTAGCCTTGTGCTCCTGCTGCTGTCCTCTCTAATTGTGCGAAACGACTTTTCCTTTTCCTTCTGTTTCGTTTTTCTCCCCCCCTCTTCTCCTATCTGCTTGTCGTTTCCTGCCGACCTTTTGCTTGTTTTGGTTATTCCTTTGGACTTCTTCTATTTTGATGCCCGGGTGCTTGGGGAGGCATACTCTTGCACCCGTAGAACTGTAGTACCCAACGTCGAGAGTGAGGGGAACCTTTTATTGTCAATCCTCCTTTCGTCACTCAACCAGATCTCGAAGGACTGACGGTTGTTAAGGAGGCGTTTGTGGGGCATATACTCACGACCTAGGAGGCCCGGACATGGTCAGCGATAGCTTCTTGTTGGGTGTCCTGCCTCTAATTGTGGCTCCATGGTGGGTGTGGGGGCACATTCGTGAATGAATTTTTTTTTTTCGTACTTGTCTCAAATTCTGTTCCTCTTTTACCTTCTTAGGCTCTTGGGGGTGGGCGACCAAGCCCCCGAGTCGGTCTGTGTTGGAAGACCGGGCTCTGTAGCCTCCGCTGCATTGGGCCCCGACCTTGCTCCTCCTTTGGCCTCTCTGACTACTCCACTCGGCTCCCCTCCCTCCTCTGTGGTTGGGTCGAGCCCCAAGCCCCCAATGGTGACTACCTCGTCCCCTGGCACGGCTCAGTCTCTCGTTGTGACTACTGCGCCTTTTAACCCCTCTCTCTCTGGGGGTTCTCAACGCCGTCCTCGACACGGCCGCACTCGCTCGATACATTCCCATACTGATGCGAATCAAGCTTTGATTGGTCCCGCTTCGTGGGCCAAATACTTTGAACTCCTCCCTCTTGATTCTGCGCCTCCTGACAATTTCTCCTTTCCTAGGCACCATGTTGATTCCAACGATGCCTCTGTCACCTTCAACCCCACCCGTCTCGGTACATGTGTCAGTGCTGCTCCTTCTCAGGATGCAGCCTCCCGCTTGGCTGCTTTATCCTGCCTTGACCAGACCCCTGTTCGGGTCTCCAAGAACGCTCGGTTGAATGCCGGTGTTGGCACTATTCTCCTCCCGCCCCATGTTGCAACCGGTGTTCGGAAACTGCAGGACTGCCACGATGATATTCAGCATATCCTTGAGGCCCAAGGTCATTCTGTCCTCCAGGTAGACATGTTTACTCGTCCCCCTCGTAGTAGTCTCCGGTAGCCCCTTCGGGTTGTGAAGATTACCTTTGATAGTAGGACCTTTCAGCCCTCTGTCATTCTTGCTGGTGTCAGGTGCTCCGTCCAGGAGTACATTCCCTCCCCTCGGTTCTGTAACAAGTGCTGGAGGTTTGGGCATGGTGCCCTTAGCTGCTCTGGAACTATCTCTCTTTGTCCTTTGTGTGTGGGTGAAGGTCACTCTAAGTCGGAGTGCACTTCTCCCCAGGCTCGCTGCCTCAATTTCAGTGAGGCCCACCCTACCTCCTCCGGTGTGTTTACATTACAAGCTTGAGGCAGCCGTCCTCACCTTGAAGCACCAGGAGCGTTTATCTTTTCCTGAGGCGAGGCGCCAGGTTCGCCAGCTCCCGCCTTGTGCTAACGTTTCTTATGCTCACGTGTTGTGCTCTTCCTCTCCTCGTCCTTCCCATCTTCCTCAGACTCAAAACCGTTTCCAGGCATTGGACCCTGATACGCCCACTGCCCCCCTCCTCTGTTCCTTTGAGTTCTGTCCCGAAGTGTCCCCCCTCCTGGTCCTCTGTCTGGGTTTCTCCTTCTTTCTGCCCTGTCTGTCATGTCTCCTGTGTCTTCTTCCTTGTCTCCCTCCGCTCCTCCTTCCCATCCTTCTTCTCTGTCTATTGGCTCTCCCCGCCGCCTGTCAGTACGGGCTGATGTCCATCGCTCTCCCAATGGCCGTCGTGTATACTCTCGTTCAGCTTCTCCTGTTGAGACGCTGGAATCCGTTGCCCAGTGCGTAGATGCTGGGACACCTGTCTGAGTCAGAAGCGTAAGCCTGGCTCCTCTCCTTCCTTCTCCCCGGCGGGTAAGAAGGCTTCGCTTTCTTCCTCGGGCCCTACTTCTGACTCTCTCGCTCCTTCCCCTCCCATTTCGGTGGTTGCGCCCCCTGTTCCTGCTATGGAGGTTTCTTTGGCACCCCTCTTCCCTCTCGGTTGCTGCCCTTGCTGAGGTGCGGTCCCCTCTTTCTACTCCTCCTCTTTCTGCTGCTGTCCTTGACTGCTCTTCTCGTATGTCTCCTCCTCTTCCTCCTCCTCCGGACCCCGCCCGTCCGCCTCTGGTCTGTTCTCCCGCTTCCTTCCCTCTGTCTTTGCTCAGTTTACCCATGCCCCCTAACCCTGATTTTGCTGACCCTGATCTTCTTTAACGTGCTATGTTCCTCTTTCACCTTTGTTTCTTTCTTGTCCCTATTGTTGTCCTTTCTCTTCTCTTCGATGTCTATTCTTCAATGGAACGTTCGTGGTTATTACGCCAATTTCCTCGAACTCCAGCTTCTGATTTCGCGGTTTTGGCCCCTTTGTGTCAGTCTCCAGGAGCCGATGTTGGTGCTCGTCCTCGTCGCTTTCGTGGCTATTCCTTTCTCTCTTCCCCCCCCCCCCCCCAGCAACAGCTGGGGCTCCTAACTCTTCTGCTCTCTTGATTCACTCGGATGTTCCCTTTGTCCCTTACTTTTTCCTTCGCCTCTCCATTGTTCTGCTGCTCATATCTTTATGAGGAAATGGTACACCGTTTGTTCCATTTATCTCCCCCCGCGTGTCCCGCTTTCTCTTCCCGATCTGAAACACCTACTGGACTCCTTACCGGAGTCCTGCTCCTGCTAGGTGATTTCAATTGTCATCATTCCCTTTGGGGTGACGTTCTGACAAACACCCGGGGTCGACTTCTTGAGCCGTTCATCCTCTCTTCTTTACTGTCTCTTCTGAATTCTGGTGAGCCCACTCATTTGTACTCTCGGACTCGCACCCTTTCCTGTCTTGATCTTTCTCTTTGCTCGTCTTCTCTTTACTTGGATTTCACGTGGCAGGTTCTTGATGACCTCCAATGCAGTGACCATTTCCCCATCCTTGTTACCTTTTTCTCTTTTCACCCTCCCCTCTCCTTCCCTAGGTGACAGTTTGCTGAGGCGGACTGGAACCTATTTACCCTCAGTGCTGATCTCTCTGGCCTCGCTTTCTCCTCCTTTTTCATGACACCGTCTTCGACGCAGCCCTCCGCTCTATCCCTCGCTCTTCCTCTTTGGGTCCATGGAAGTGCGTTCCCTGGTGGAATGCAGACTGTCCTCGCTGTCAGCGTGCAGCCTGGAAGATACACCGCCGTCGGTAGACGGCCGATTCTTTTTTTTTCTTTCGGAAGGCGAGTGCGGTGGCCCGTAGGGCCATCCATGCGGCTAAAGGTGAATGTTGGGCATCTTATATCTCCACCATTACGTCCGAAATTCCTCTGCCACAGATCTGGAAGCGTATCCACAAGATAGCAGGTAAGCTCTTTCCGGATGTTTTCGCCGGTCCTTCACCTCCGTGGTACTCTTGTGGCGGACCCGTTGCAGGTAGTTACAGAACTGGGTTCCCACTTTTGTTCTGTTAGCTCTGGTTTTCATTATTCATTATTATTTAATTTTCATTATTGCCAAGTTGTGTCTGCAAACTCTTTGAACGTATGGTTAACGTTCGTCTGATGTGGTTCTTGGAAAACCATCACCTCCTCTCCCCTTCTCAATTTGGTTTCCGCAAGTGCCACAGCACATCAGATGTCCTGGTTAACTTGGAGGTTTATATTCGTTCTGCTTTTGCTTCGAAGAACGTTGTTGCCGTACTTTTTGACCTGGAAAAGGCTTACGACACTACTTGGCAATTTCATATTCTATCCCAGCTTCATTCTTTTGGCCTTCGTGGTCATCTCCCTCTCTTTCTCCACAGCTTCCTCTCTCGTCGTTCCTTTCGGGTGAGGCTTGGTACCGCTCTCTCTGCCTCTTTTCAGCAATACGAAGGTGTGCCCCAGGGTAGTGTTCTGAGCACTACTCTTTTTCTGGTTGCCCTCAATGGTCTTCTTTCCTCTCTTCCTTCTGGCGTCTTTTCCGATCTCTATGTCGATGATCTTACCCTTTACTGTCAGGGTGATGATTCGCCTCTCCTTCAACGCAGGCTTCAACTTGCGATTGATGCCGTGTCGTCTTGGGCCACCGATCATGGCTTCAAGTTCTCTACTACTAAGACTTGTGCCATGACTTTTACTCGGAAACGGGTCGTTCTTCGTCCCACTTTGTCACTTTATGGTCATCCCCTTGAGTACAAAGATTCCACAAAGCTTTTGGGGGTTATTCCTTGACACTCGTTTGTCTTGAACTCCCCATATCACTTACCTCCGTGTTGAGTGCTCTAAGGCCCTTACCCTCCTTCGGGTATTGTCCCATACTCCTTGGGGAGCGGATAGGCGCACTCTCCTCGCTTTATATTCCTCTCTCGTCCTGTCTAAGCTCGATTATGGTTGCCCTGCTTACTCGTCTGCTTCTCCTTCTACTCTTCGCCGTCTTGATGCTTTGCACCATACTGGGTTGCGCCTCAGTTCTGGTGCCTTTCATTCGACTCCCGACCTCAGCTTGTATGTTGACACTGGCTTCCTGTCTCTCCAGGACCGCCGTGATCGCTACTGTTTTCGCTATCTTGCGCGGTCCTTGCAACATCCTTCCTCTCACCTCTGTCGTGCTTTAACATTTACCCCTCCTGCGGTTCCTGTTTCTCTTCACCACCTCCCTCTTTCTGTTCGGTTATCTCGCTTACAGGATTCTCTTTCCGTTCGTATTTCTAATATTTCACCTCGTGTTGATCATTCTTTGACCCCATGGAGAGTCCCCCCTTCCGCAATTTTGTAAAACCTTAATCCACATCACTAAAGCTTTTACCCCTCCTACGGTTCTATAACACCTTTTCCTTGAGAACTTTTCTTCTCACTCCCGCTCTTCACCGATGGGTGAAGACGGAAAGATGGTTTCCGTCTTCACCGATAGCCAACACCGTCTGCGGACGGTGTTGGCTACTCTGTTGTTTTTCCTGATTGCACTTATATGTGTCGCTTACCTCCGGAGACTAGCATCTTCACAGCGGAGCTTTATGCTATTCTCTATGTTCTTCGTCTCCTGCTTTCTCGTTGTCAATCTTTCTTTGTAGTAGTTGTTGACTCTCGTAGTGCCCTCATGGCTCTCAGGTCCTTTAATGTGGTTCATCCAGTGGTTCTCGAGATCCAGCATTGGCTGTTTCTTGTTCACAGTAAATTTAAGTCGGTTGAATTTTGTTGGGTTCCCAGCCATATTGGTGTGTCTTTAAATGAGCGTGCTGATGCTGCTGCCAGGGAATTGTCCGCTCCTGTCCCATCTCTCGTAAAGGTATTCCTTATTCCGACTTTTACCCGGTTATTCGTTCCTCCATCCTTACCCATTGGCAGGCTTGTTGGTCGTCTGTTACTGGTAACAAACTACGTACTCTTAAAAGTTGTGTGTCCTCGTGGCCGTTCTCCTACCACCGTAACCAGCGATGGGAAACGGCTCTGGCGAGGGTGCATATTGGCCATACTCGCTTAACTCATGGTCACTTGATGGAGCGCCTCCCTGCTCCATATTTTCCTAATTGCATTGGCCCTCTTATGGTTGTGCATATCCTTGCTGAATGTCCTAACTTCCAGGACGAGCGTGTGTCTTGTTTTTCGACCGTCCCCCGTGGTCGCTTGTCTCTCGATAGTATTCTTGGTGACTCGGATACTTTTGATATCGTTCGCCTTATCGTGAGGTTATCTTGAGATGATTTCGGGGCTTTTAGTGTCCCATGCGGCCCAGTCCTCGATCAGGCCTCCACCCCCAGGAAGCAGCCCGTGACAGCTGACTAACACCCAGGTACCTATTTTACTGCTAGGTAACAGGGGCATAAGGTGAAAGAAGCTCTGCCCATTGTTTCTCGCCGGCGCCTGAGATCGAACCCAGGACCACAGGATCACAAGCCCCGCGTGCTGTCCGCTCGGCCGACCGGCTCCCTATGCGGCCTTATGCGTTTCTGTTCTCGTATTGGCATCCTTGGTGATATTTAGCGCCCTCTGATTATCCCGCACATTTGATGGTGCTACATAGCCTTCCCGGTTTGGTGCCTTCTTTTGATAATTACTTATTTACTTCCAGCAATTTTATTTGGGATGTCTCAGGCATAAGAAGAGTCACTGATCAGACGTTATATGTCTGAAGTAACACAATCTAGGATTTTTTATTGATTATATTTTTAAATTATTTTATATCAGTATTTGCAACAAGAAAATCATAATAATAGTAATTATTAGAAGTGTTTCAATTAATATTAATATAATAAGATATCTGTTACTCCGAAGTAGGAGGTCAGATGCTATGTTTTGGTGGCATGTTTGTGTCACAGGAGAGTCAGGGTGGACCCAAGTGCCAAGCATTAAGAAATATTGGCATTTATAGTGAACCCTGCTACCCCCGCTTTCTCCTTCCCCCTCCTCTCCCCTCCCCCCCCTGCACCCACACTCCTGCAATTTTCATGAAGTAAAGTTATTTAACTGGATGCCAGACCCACTTGCATTCCTGAATTACGGATACAATTATACACTGAAAGGGAACTACAACTACGACAGGCAACTGTCCTACAACAATCAGCACTGGTCAGAACAAACTCAATATATCCACGCATAATGGGCTTGCCGAAAAAGTCTCCCAGTCAAACTATCACTAATAGAGTAACCTCATTCATCTTTGCCAACATACAAGGACTAAAAACAAGAACAATCAACAAAGTACAGTTCATAAATGGCCTCCTCACGGAGTCAAATGCAGTATTTGGAGCTTTCACAGAAAACCAAGCAGGGGAATTCTTAGGTAGTGAGATCTGGATTCCAGGATATAACCTATACAGGTGTGATTGGGAAATTAGGTCACATTGAGGAGTGGGTCTGTATATTAGGGAAGACCTTGTATGCTCGGAGCTCCTTAACGTTACAAATGAGGTGGTAGAGGTACTGGGATTAAAAACAGAGAAAATAAACTTAGTGATTATTCTAATATACAAACCGCCAGATGCAACGGCCGAGGAATTCACAGAACAGATAAACAAAATAGAGAATAGACTCGATAATTTGGAGAACCCGATACCTGATATTATCTTTCTAGGTGACTTCAACTTGCTTAGTCTCAGATGGAGAATAGAAAACAATAATATTATACCAGGAAATCTATCGGGACCTAACCAACCACAAATTTGAGAACTACTTAGATTCTGTGACAAATTTTCACTCAACCAACAGATATCGGAGCCAACGAGAAATGAAAATGTTCTAGATCTGGTCTTTACGAACAATGAAGACATTATCAGGGACATTACGGTATCAGATACCACATTCTCATATCACAAGCTCATTGAAGTGCAAACGACCATCAGTACTCAGAATAGACCTAAAACGTTGATGAAGCGAGAGGGGTTATTCAGTAAATTCAATTTTAATCATAAAAGGACAGACTGGGAGAAAATAAATAGTGAACTTACAAACATTCCATGGGAAACTGTTTTAAGTAATACAAGTCCTACAGAAGGAATAGAAAAAACTGACTTCGGAAGCGCATCAAGTCTGCCTGAAACATGTTCCTTTGAGGAAAGCCAGAAAGAGATCCAACGTAGAAAGAGAACGCAGACGACACTATACAAGAAGGAAAAAAATAACGGAAATGCTTATGCAGCACCAATTTCCCGTCAAAGAAGGAATAATTTAAACAGGGAGATTGAAGAAATCGAGCGGAAATTGAAACACTCACATCAAACTGAAGAAAGGCAGTTAGAACAGAAAAAGCAATTCAGGAAATAAAGAAAAATCCTAAATACTACTTCACATATGCGAAATCAAAAGCAAAAACCACTGCTAGTATTGGACCTATTCGTACAAGTGAAGGTTCATACACGGAGGATGACAAAGAAATTAGTGAAATTCCTAAAAAAGCAGTATGAGGACATGTTTAGCACTCCAATAAACAACATGAAAGTGGAAGATCCAGACAATTTCTTTATACGGGATATTCAAACCCCGGTAAATGTAACTGATATCAACACAAGCGTACTAGACTTTGAAAGAGAAACTGAAAACATGCCCATGCACTCGGCCCCGGGTCCATATTCATGGAATTCAATATTTATAAAGAAATGCAAAGTGCTGGTAGCACAGGCACTCGGTATAGTGTGAAGGAAGAGCTTGAACACGAGAGAGATACCAGATGCACTTAAAATAGCAGACATAGACCCTCTACACAAGGGAGGGAGCAAAGCATTGGCAAAGAATTGTAGACCAGTTGCACTAACATCGCACATGATAAAAGTATTTGAGAGAGTGATTAGGAGTCAGGTCACCAATTTCATGGAGACCAATGACCTTCACAACCCAGGCCAACATGGATTTCGAGCGGGAAGATCGTGCCTCTCACAGCTACTTGATTACTTCAACAAAGTCACTGAGGCATTAGAAGAAAAACAGAAGGCTGATGTGATATACACGGACTTAGCAAAGGCTTTCGATAAATGTGACCATGGCGTGATAGCACACAAAATGAAGTCAATGGGAATAACCGGTAAAGTAGGACGCTGGATATTTAGTTTTCTGTCAAACAGGACTCAGCGAGTAACAGTCAACCATATAAAATCTAGTCAAAGCGCAATTAAAAGCTCTATACCTCAGGGTACAGTCCTTGCACCACTGTTTTTCCTTATTCTCATATCAGATATAAACAAAAATACACGTCACAGTTTCCTTTCATCCTTTGCAGATGACACAAAAATCAGTATGAAATTTACCTCGGCTGAAGACATTGAAAAACTTCAAGCCGGTATTAATAAAGTTTTCGACTGGGCATCAGAAAATAACATGATGTTTAACAGTGATAAATTCCAAGTACTCAGGTACGGTAAAAATGAGGACCTTAAACATAATACAAGGTACAAAACACAATCAAATATCCCCATAGTAGGAAAACAGCATGTAAAGGATTTGGGAATAATGATGTCTGACGACCTAACTTTTAGGGAGCATAACCAAGCAAATATTGCGTCAGCCCGAAAAATGATCGGATGGATTACGAGAACTTTCAAATCCAGGGATCCCATCACAATGGTTGTACTCTTCAAGTCACTTGTGTTGTCCCGTCTTGAGTACTGTTCAGTACTCACTTCCCCCTTCAGAGCAGGAGAGATTGCTGAAATAGAGGGAATACAGAGAACATATGCGGCACGCATAGACGCAATAAAGCACCTAAATTATTGGGATCGTCTCAAAGCCCTCCAAATGTACTCACTAGAAAGAAGACGAGAGAGATATCAAATAATATATACCTGGAAGATACTGGAGGGCCAAGTACCAAATCTACACAGTAAAATAACAACGTACTGGAGTGAACGATATGGAAGAAAATGCAGAATAGAACCAGTGAAGAGCAGAGGTGCCATAGGCACAATCAGAAAGCACTGTATAAACATCAGAAGTCCACGGTTGTTCAACACCCTCCCAGCGAGCATAAGAAATATTGCCGGAACAACCGTGGACATCTTCAGGAGGAAACTAGATTGTTTCTTCCAAGGAGTGCCGGACCAACCAGGCTGTGGTGGGTATGTGGGCCTGAGGGCCGCTCCAAGCAACAGCCTAGTGGATCAAACTCTCACAAGTCAAGCCTGGCCTCGGGCCGGGCTTGGGCAGTAGAAGAACTCCCAGAACCCCATCAACCACGTATCAAACTAGCAGTTTCTCGGTTTATTGAATTTAGAGAAAGAGAGCAAGAGGAAGACATAGAGAGAGAGAGAGAGAGAGAGAGAGAGAGAGAGAGAGAGAGAGAGAGAGAGAGAGAGAGAGAGAGAGAGAGAGAGAGAGAGAGAGAGAGAGAGAGAGAGAGAGAGAGAGAGAGAGAGAGAGAGAGAGAGAGAGAGAGAGAGAGAGAGAGAGAGAGAGAGAGAGAGAGAGAGAGAGAGAGAGAGAGAGAGAGAGAGAGAGAGAGAGAGAGAGAGAGAGAGAGAGAGAGAGAGAGAGAGAGAGAGAGAGAGAGAGAGAGAGAGAGAGAGAGAGAGAGAGAGAGAGAGAGAGAGAGAGAGAGAGAGAGAGAGAGAGAGAGAGAGAGAGAGAGAGAGAGAGAGAGAGAGAGAGAGAGAGAGAGAGAGAGAGAGAGAGAGAGAGAGAGAGAGAGAGAGAGAGAGAGAGAGAGAGAGAGAGAGAGAGAGAGAGAGAGAGAGAGAGAGAGAGAGAGAGAGAGAGAGAGAGAGAGAGAGAGAGAGAGAGAGAGAGAGAGAGAGAGAGAGAGAGAGAGAGAGAGAGAGAGAGAGAGAGAGAGAGAGAGAGAGAGAGAGAGAGAGAGAGAGAGAGAGAGAGAGAGAGAGAGAGAGAGAGAGAGAGAGAGAGAGAGAGAGAGAGAGAGAGAGAGAGAGAGAGAGAGAGAGAGAGAGAGAGAGAGAGAGAGAGAGAGAGAGAGAGAGAGAGAGAGAGAGAGAGAGAGAGAGAGAGAGAGAGAGAGAGAGAGAGAGAGAGAGAGAGAGAGAGAGAGAGAGAGAGAGAGAGAGAGAGAGAGAGAGAGAGAGAGAGAGAGAGAGAGAGAGAGAGAGAGAGAGAGAGAGAGAGAGAGAGAGAGAGAGAGAGAGAGAGAGAGAGAGAGAGAGAGAGAGAGAGAGAGAGAGAGAGAGAGAGAGAGAGAGAGAGAGAGAGAGAGAGAGGGGGAGGGATCCTGGAAGAGAAGGTGGGAGAAAGGTGAAGAGGATGCAGAAGAGGAGGAAAAGATATAAAATTTGGAGAGCGTATTGAGAAGGAAGAAGAATGAAAAGAAGGGCGTGAGAGAAAGTGAGGGATAGGAAGGTAGAGAGGGGGAAGTGCTGAGGAGAGGAGGAGAGCGGGATGTTGGAGTAAGAGGGTTGAGAGGGAGAAAAGGAGAGGAGTGCTGGAGACAGGTGAGAGGAGTTTATGATATTAGGGGAGGATTGTAAGGAGAATAGGTGAGAGGGGCAGTGGGATGAAACGGGGAGATGGACGAGAGAGTAGTGAGGTAGGGAGAGAGGTTTATTGGAAAAGAGGGGTGGGGAGGGAAGGAAAGGGAGAGAGAGAAGGAGAGACGAGAGGGAAACAGGGGGAGATTGGGAGAGAGGGTGGTGAGAAAATGAGAGAAGAAGAGGGGGCGAGAGTGGGTTGTGGGTGATGTTGGAAAAGGAGGGGAAGAAGGATGAGACGGAGAGGAGAGAGGGGTGTAAAGGAAGATGGGCTTAATGGAAGGAAGAGAGATGAGATGGGGTAAGATGGGGAAGAGGGGGGAAAGGATAGATGAAGGAAGAACAGAGAGGGCGAGACTGGGAGAAGACCTAAGTGCAGCCGGTTACCTCTAGTAAGCTTCAAGCCACCAGTCAAGCACAGACACACCTGGAGAGTTCTCTCATAGACTTAAGGTTCTGGGCAGACATCAGCAGCCATGAAGCAGCCATCACCTACCTGACACCTAACTCCTGTTACCTAGCAGTAAATAGGTACCTGGGAGTTAGACAGCTTCTACGGGTTGCTTCCTGGGGATATGTAACAAAAAGAAAGCCTGGTCGAGGACCGAACCACGGGGACGATAAGCCACGAAATCAACTGAAGATTACCTCAAGATAACCTATCAACAGCCATTAGCCATCAGCATCCATCAGCTGCCATCAGCAGTATCATCTGCCATCAGCAGCCATCAGCAGCCAATAGCCATCAGCTGCCATCACCTATCAGTAGCCATCAGCCATCAGCTGCCATCACCTATCAGTAGCCATCAGCAGCCATCACCAGCCAACAGCCATAAGTAGTCATCATCAGCCATCTGCAGCCATTAGCCATCAGCAATCAGCAGCCATTATCCATTAGCAGCAATCAGCCATCAGCTCAAGTCATTTCTGTCTCTCGAGGAACTGCATATTAATACTCCAAGACTCAGGACGATTATTGTGTGGATTGGAACGTTAACACTCGCCTGCAATACACAGAAATAAATCGTTGTTGACTAGCAGGTTCCCAGCTGACTGGTACTACAGCCCACAGAGATATGTAGGTGACCCAAAGTGTCTTACAACACCGGATAGCCGTTTCCTGTGACTGATAATGAATATATATTTGGTTATGTTGAGAACCGTACCACTAAGCTGGTCATAATAGGCTAGAAGTGCATTCTGGCTACTAGGTACGACATATATATATATATATATATATATATATATATATATATATATATATATATATATATATATATATATATATATATATATATATATATATATATAAACAGCTTTTGTCTTATATACTCGCATTTGGGTAAGGTGATATGATGCAACAGTTTTGGATGAGGTGAACTAACTTTTGACCAACCCAAGACAGAACACGGTTCAAGGGGTATGAATTGGATAAGTGAGAGGGAAGAATGGAAGTAACTGCAAAGGGCCTATTGGCCCATACTTCCTCTTGATGCTTCTATATTGCTACGGAGTCTTGAAGTGGTTAGAATATAGTTGTGCATTAATTGGCTGTTGATTGCTGGTGTTGACTTCTTGATGTGTAGTGCCTCGCAGATGTCAAGCCGCCTGCTATCGCTGTATCTATCGATGATTTCTCTGTTGTTTGTTAAGACTTCTCTGGTGATGGTCTGTTTGTGGGAAGAGATTATACCAGACAAATGAAGCATTTTATGGCTAAAAATATCTGTTCAAAAGTCTTAGACAATGAGACTTGGGAGCAACACTCCAGACAAGCACCTACGCATTCAAGACATTAACCTTCAGTGGGTTGCACGATATCATTATCTTGGAGTGTTATCTTGAGATGATTTCGGGGCTTTAGTGTCCCCGCGGCCCGGTCCTTGACCAGGCCTCCACCCCCAGGAAGCAGCCCGTGACAGCTGACTAATACCAAGGTACCTATTTTACTGCTAGGTAACAGGGGCATAGGGTGAAAGAAACTCTGCCCATTGTTTCTCGCCGGCGCCCGGGATCGAACCCGGGACCACAGGATCACAAGTCCAGCGTGCTGTCCGCTCGACCGACCAGCTCCCTATCCTCCCTATATCCTCCCTGTGGATAGATTCTAAAATGACATTCAACAAGCAAATTCAATACCTAAAGGAGAACTCAAAATCTCGACTGAATATAATGGGCAGTCACAAGGCTCTCATTATACCGTGTCCCTAGGAGTGGGACACAAAGTTTTAAGAATGTTTTACATACACGCCATTCATCCCCTAGTTAATTATGCAGCACCTGCCTTTCTCACTCGTTCTCCTGGCCAGTAGGAAAAATATTGTGGTTAATAAAAACGATGCAATACGAGTCATAACAGGGGCTCCTAGAGGGACTAAAATACTGAACTAAAATACTGACTAGAAACCACACCAACATTGATTGATATAAGGATAAAATGGTTTGCTGTCTGCATGCTCACCAAGATATTGACTAGACCAAGAATCCGTTCACTTAAAGATATAATCACTGGAGCACAAACTCAGGACAGAAGAACTTCCAACTGCATTAGGTGGACCCATCGACCAATAAACTCAATCAATACATTTGATATAACGAATACAGTCACTGAGAGGGGTGTCGATGAAATACATGCAGACTACGTTATGCAAGCCCCTTTGGAATCGCTGCCAGCAGACTTTAAGATTATGGCTCTTGAAGAAAAAAGGAACTAGACAAATTATCATCTGCTACGTAATATTGCACAGATGCATAAAGAAGCAAACTTGGCATCTGACAGATTCACATACTTCACAGATAGATCAGTAGAATAGCAGGGACAAAAAACCTGGAGCTGTAGTTAAGGCAGGAACTTTTGTAGTTAGTTGGAAACTCAAATGGGTGTTCAACTTTACAAACAGAGATGCTAACAATTCAAAAGGCTTTGGAACATGCTCTTGCTGAACACTGACAACATGTTGTCATATATAAATAATCGAGAGCTGCCACTGAAACCTTGCAACTAGAACACATACGTGACAACATCCATCTGACCACAAATGTCAAAGCATTACTGCAAACTCTCAAACGTCAAGGCCGTCGGTGCTTATCAACTGGGTGCCAAGTCATGTGGGAATAATAGGGAATGACATTGCAGACGAAGCTGCAAAACCTGCAACTAAGAGAAGAAATGTAGACATTTACATTCCGCAGAGTCTATTACTGATTAAATAAGTAATTAGAAATGAAGCAATGCAGATGTACAGTGATCACAACACAGCAGTTGCTACATCAGGACCTGTGGGTTGGTACAAGAATTCAACCAACTATGAACCACTTATTTTGATGAAAAGGATCAGTAGAACAACAGAAGTACACTTACATCGCAACAGGCATGGATATCCATGTGCATGAGAAATAAAGACATAAGAATCAAAGTAACTGCAGAAGTCATATTGACCCACACAAGGCAGCTTCTGTTTATATCCACCCAAATACATCCATATATAAAAAATCAACAAGGGCCGTGATGAGGGCTCGAACCTACGTCCGGGATGATCTCAAACGTCATATATATATGTATATATATATGTCGTACCTAGTAGCCAGAACTCACTTCTCGGCCTACTATGCAAGGCCGATTTGCCTAATAAGCCAAGTTTTCATGAATTAATATATTTTCTCTAATTTTTTTCTTATGAAATGATAAAGCTACCCATTTCATTATGTATGAGGTAAATTTTTTTTTATTGGAGTTAAAATTAACGTAGATATATGACCGAACCTTACCAACCCTCCCTAACCTAACCTATCCTATCTTAATAGGTTAGGTTAGGTTAGGTGGCCGAAAAAGTTAGGTTAGGTTAGGTTTGGTAGGTTAGGTAGTCGAAAAACAATTAATTCATGAAAACTTGGCTTATTAGGCAAATCAGGCCTTGCATAGTAGGCTGAGAAGTGAGTTCTGGCTACTAGGTACGACATATATATATATATATATATATTAGTATATTTTGGTAGCAGTCTTTCCTGTAGACATATATTATTAAATATGACCGAAAAAGTAAGATTAATAATTCTAACACGAATTTTCTCAATCTTTCGTACATTACGCTTCACTGTTGGAGGTAAATCAAAAATCACTTCTCCAAAATTCATTTTTATTTCTAGTCTGACGCGACACGGGCGCGTTTCGTAAAACTTATTACATTTTCAAAGACTTCACAAATACACAACTGATTAGAACTTACGTATCTCTGATTTTATATCTACATTTGAGTGAGGTGGGAGGGGTGATGTGGCATTAACACAAGACAGAACAAGAGGGGATATTAATAGGGTATTAAAAGTATCAACACAAGACAGAACAGAAACAATGGGTATTGAATAGAAGTGTTTGTAGAAAGCCTATTGGTCCATATTTCTTGTTCTGTCTTGTGTTAATGCCACATCACCCCTCCCACCTCACTCAAATGTAGATATAAAATCAGAGATACGTAAGTTCTAATCAGTTGTGTATTTGTGAAGTCTTTGAAAATGTAATAAGTTTTACGAAACGCGCCCGTGTCGCGTCAGACTAGAAATAAAAATGAATTTTGGAGAAGTGATTTTTGATTTACCTCCAACAGTGAAGCGTAATGTACGAAAGATTGAGAAAATTCGTGTTAGAATTATTAATCTTACTTTTTCGGTCATATTTAATAATATATATATATATATATATATATATATATATATATATATATATATATATATATATATATATATATATATATATATATATATATATATATATTTATATATATATATATATGTCGTACCTAGTAGCCAGAACTCACTTCTCAGCCTACTATGCAAGGCCCGATTTGCCTAATAAGCCAAGTTTTCCTGATTTAATATATTTTCTCTAATTTTTTTCTTGTGAAATGATAAAGCTTCCCATTTCATTATGTATGAGGTCAATTTTTTTTATTGGAGTTAAAATTAACGTAGATATATGGCCGAACCTAACCAACCCTACCTAACCTAACCTAACCTTCCTTTATAGGTTAGGTTAGGTTAGGTAGCCGAAAAAGTTAGGTTAGGTTAGGTTAGGTAGGTTAGGTAGTCGAAAAACAATTAATTCATGAAAACTTGGCTTATTAGGCAAATCGGGCCTTGCATAGTAAGCCGAGAAGTGCGTCCTGGCTACTAGGTACGACATATATATATATATGTTGTACCTATTAGTCAGAACTCATTTCTCAGCCTACTATGCAAGGCCCGATTTGCCTAATAAGCCAAGTTTTCCTGAATTAATATATTTTCTCAATTTGTTTTCTCATGAAATGATAAAGCTACCCATTTCATTATGTATGAGGTAAATTTTTTTTTATTGAAGCTAAAATTAACGAAGATGTATGACCGAACCTAACAAACCCTACCTAACCTAAGCTAACCTATCTTTATAGGTTAGGTAAGGTTAGGTAGCAGAAAAAGTTAGGTTAGGTTTGGTAGGTTAGGTAGCCGAAAAACAACTAATTCATGAAAACTTGACTTATTATGCAAATCGGGCCTTGCATAGTAGGCAGAGAAGTGAGTTCTGGCTACTAGGTACGACATATATATATATATATATATATATATATATATATATATATATATATATATATATATATATATATATATATATATATATATATATATATATATATATATATATATAAATATATATACATATATATATATATATATATATATATATATATATATATATATATATATATATATATATATATATATATATATATATTATTAAATATATGACCGAAAAAGTAAGATTAATAATTCTAACACGAATTTTCTCAATCTTTCGTACATTTCTTTTCACTGTTGGAGGTAAATCAAAAATCAATTCTCCAAAATTCATTTTTATTTCTAGTCTGACGCGACACGAGCGCGTTTCGTAAAACTTATTACATTTTCAAAGACTTTAGTTTACAAATACACAACTGAATAGAACTTACGCATCTCCGATTTTATATCTACATTTTAGTGAGGTGGATGGGGTGAGGTGGCATTAATAGGGTATTAATTTCATCAACACCAGACAGAACAAGAGGTGGCATTAATAGGGTATTAATTTCATCAACACAAGACAGAACACGAAACATGGGGTATTGAATAGAAGTGTTTGTAGAAAGCCTATTGGTCCATATTTCTTGATGCTTCTATATTGGAGCGGAGTCTTGAGGTGGGTAGAATATAGTTGTGCATTAATTGGCTGTTGATTGCTGGTGTTGACTTCTTTATGTGTAGTGCCTCGCAAACGTCAAGCCGCCTGCTATCGCTGTATCTATCGATGATTTCTGTGTTGTTTACTAGGATTTCTCTGGCGATGGTTTGGTTGTGGGAAGAGATTATATGTTCCTTAATGGAGCCCTGTTGCTTATGCATCGTTAAACGCCTAGAAAGAGATGTTGTTGTCTTGCCTATATACTGGGTTTTTTGGAGCTTACAGTCCCTAAGTGGGCATTTGAAGGCATAGACGACGTTAGTCTCTTTTAAAGCGTTCTGTTTTGTGTCTGGAGAGTTTCTCATGAGTAGGCTGGCCGTTTTTCTGGTTTTATAGTAAATCGTCAGTTGTATCCTCTGATTTTTTTCTGTAGGAATAACGTTTCTATTAACAATATCTTTCAGGACCCTTTCCTCCGTTTTATGAGCTGTGGAAAAGAAGTTCCTGTAAAATAGTCTAATAGGGGGTATAGGTGTTGTGTTAGGTGTCTCTTCAGAGGTTGCATGGCGTTTCACTTTCCTTCTTATGATGTCTTCGACGAAACCATTGGAGAAGCCGTTGTTGACTAGGACCTGCCTTACCCTACAGAGTTCTTCGTCGACTTGCTTCCATTCTGAGCTGTGGCTGAGAGCACGGTCGACATATGCGTTAACAACACTCCTCTTGTACCTGTCTGGGCAGCTGCTGTTGGCATTTAGGCACATTCCTATGTTCGTTTCCTTAGTGTAGACTGCAGTGTGGAAACCTCCGCTCTTTTCCATGACTGTTACATCTAGAAAGGGCAGCTTCCCATCCTTTTCCATCTCGTATGTGAAACGCAGCACGGAACTCTGCTCAAATGCCTCCTTCAGCTCCTGCAGATGTCTGACATCAGGTACCTGTGTAAAAATGTTGTCAACATACCTGCAGTATATGGCCGGTTTCAAGTTCATGTCGAACTTGAAACCGGCCTTGAAAAGGGTCCTGAAAGATATTCTTAATAGAAACGTTATCCCTACAGACAAAAATCAGAGGATACAACTGACAATTTACTATAAAACCAGAAAAACGGCCAGCCTACTCATGAGAAACTCTCCAGACACAAAGCAGAACGCTTAAAAAGAGACCAACGTCGTCTATGCCTTCAAATGCCCACTTGGGAACTGTAAGCTCCAAAAAACCCAGTATATAGGCAAGACAACAACATCTCTTTCTAGGCGTTTAACGATGCATAAGCAACAGGGCTCCATTAAGGAACATATAATCTCTTCCCACATCAAACCATCGCCAGAGAAATCCTAGTAAACAACACAGAAATCATCGATAGATACAGCGATAGCAGACGGCTTGACGTTTGCGAGGCACTGCACATTAAGAAGTCAACACCAGCAATCAACAGCCAATTAATGCACAACTATATTCTACCCACCTCAAGACTCCGCTCCAATATAGAAGCATCAAGAAATATGGACCAATAGGCTTTCTACAATCACTTCCATTTCAATACCTATTGTTTCGTGTTCTGTCTTGTGTTGATGAAATTAATACCCTATTAAATACCACCTCACCCCATCCACCTCACTCACTCAAATGTAGATATAAACAAATCGGAGATATGTAAGTTATATATATATATATATATATATATATATATATATATATATATATATATATATATATATATATATATATATATATTTATATATATATTTATATATATATACATATATATATAAAACTCAGCCTATAGCTTTAACACCAGAAACATCAATATTACACAATCAGTCCTGAAAGTATATTAAATGCAGCCTATGGCTGAGATACTAAAACCATCTGCATATATATTCCCCAACATAAAGGGGATCAATCTCTCACCTTCCACTGCGTCTTACACTCCAATAAGCATTCAAGCACTCCCCTTATACATCACGTGTGGTCACTATGAATCTCTGTTCTGCTCCTAGAGGCTCACTACCATGTATAATTCTTGTTCTCCAAAGTAGTCAACAAGGCTCTTCTGCAGTCCTCCTAAACTGCTACACAACGAAGTTGTCATCAAACATCAGTGACGCTTCACCACTGATCCCACAGACACGTGTAACTTCTCTTCACTGCTCCTCCACAGCTTGAGGTCTACTCCTCACTATGGGGGATCTGCTCTTCCATAGAGTTCAACCTTCCCCTTCCCTGGCCTCGAAGTTCCATCAACTTCTTCCCTGGCCTCGACGTTCCATTAACATTTTCCCAAACAAACCTGCAATTCCATTGATATGCCAATAAAAATGTTTCTCTACTAAAACATAATTTTATGTATAAAATAAAACTCCTTCACTCGACACCTCTTTAAACTCTCACACGTCGCGAGGTGTACTCCCCCGTTCGGGCGATTCCATGCTCCTTCTCGCTGGCTGCAGCCGCCGCCTCACTCAGTCACTCACTGGCCTCCGGAGAGGGTGGATGCATCACTCCGCCCTCCAGGACGTTCCTCCATCTCTACCCTCTTATTTCAACTCACTGTCTTATCAAAATGTATCTAATGTATCCATAAACACTTGCCATGATCGCTGGGCACACGATCAATCACAGGCAATCACTAACAACTGGTTAAATAGACTTACCACTGAATTTATCTGATGCAGGGCGTTCACTAGATGAGGCTCAACATGGAGCTTACTTAGGCCGCCCACCAAAAATCCTTCAGGACTGCTTCACCAAGTGTCCTGTAGTCCCCGACTTCAGTCCGCAACGTTTCCATAGTAATTCCACAGCAGAAACGCCTGCTCACTTATTTCCTCTTGAAGATACAACAATTAGAGTTTCACCAAGGTGCGGCCAAACACTCGCTTCCAGGTCGCCTCTAATTATCAAATCCACAGAGAGATGGTGTACTAAGTCCCAACATCTTCCTCATGCTAGCAGACAAGTATTCTTCACTCCAGCACCAACACAAGGGACTATATTCCTCCTTCTTGCAGGAGATCAGCACAGTACATCCACCTCTGATGACAGTTGCGACTCAAGTGAGGTCAAGCGGTCCTGTGAGCCTCATACCTTATCACCAAAATCTCGACATCTCATGTCATGACCTTATTCACATGTTAATCCTCTGTTAATGTTCTTAAACCATTCATTGACATTTGCCAAGTATTTAATATATTTTCACATACCTACATTTTCTTTGACCTCTCAATTGGGGCTACTTTGTTGAATAACTATCATAAGGTGCAGGCTCATTCTTCAGGCTACCTGGGGTCATAACAGTGCACAAAAAATTACCGCCCACAGGATGAATATTGGGTGCACAATAAACTACCACTCAAAGGATGAACATCGAGTGCACAATAAACTACCACTCAAAGGATGAACATCGGGTGCACAAGAAACTTCCGATCACAGGATGAACATTGAGTACACAATAAACTACTGCTCACAGGATGAATGTTATCTAACCAACACTGACAGCAACAATAACAATCAAAATTTCAGGTCGATACGCCACTAACTACAATTTGGCCCATTTGCAAATTTTTAAAAATAATTACTCTCAAGACCTTCTAAATATAATAGATTGATGGATCACTGAATTCTGCCGTTAATTCCAGCCAGTCTTATGAGGGGGGCTCTGACAGCTGAGTGGACAGCGCTTGGGATTCATTGTCCTAAGGTTCAGGGTTCGATCCCCAGTGGAGGCAGAAACAAATGGGCAGAGTTTCTTTCACCCTGATGTACCTGTTCACGTAGCAGTAAATAGGTACCTGGGAGTTAGACAACTGCTACGGGCTGCTTCCTGGGTGGGTGTAACAAAAAGGAGGCCTGGTCGAGGACTGAGCTGCAGACCTAGCTCTGAAATCATCTCAAGATAACCACTCACTGTAAAGGTGAAAGGTTTGATGAAGCCGAGCAGGTCTGCTTCGGGCACGGGCCTCTTGTAGGCCACAATAGAGTCGTCCATGAACAGGTAGTCTGTGAAATCAGTATAGTAGGACCTCTCCAAAGTTGCAGCTAATGCTGTCAGTAGGTCAGCCTCCTGTAGGCTCAGGGAATGAGAAGTTGGGAGCTGGGTCAAACTATGAATGTTGGACTCTTCCTACGATATATGGCTTATCGTATTAAATATGCATGGGTATTCTTAAATTACATTCAAATATATTCTATTTCACATAATTAAAAAATGTCATTAAAAAATACAAAATCTTGACCATTGTGTAATTCGACCAAGTTTCAAAATAAAATTTATGTAGGTGAACATATTTACTATTTCACATAATTAAATAATGCCATAAAAAAATACAAAATCTTGACCATTGTGTAATTCTACCAAGTTTCAAAATAAAATTTATCTAGGTGAACATATATTAACTATCATCTGGAAAGTAACACGAATTACTTAAACTAGTTGATGAGAACCTCCTGTGGTTAATAGGTATTTAACCCGACTCCAAAACAAACCACTTATCTTACGGAGCGGTTAATGAGTCCAAGAGTTCCAGTGATGGTACCATTTGGGAGGCGTGTGCCGTATGATGTGCCCTGGATCATCACAATCTCATAGCTAATGAACAGAAAACATTGTGAACATAAATTAACATATATAAGAGCAAATATATTGTAATACAAGTAAGTAAGTAATTATCAAAAGAAGTCACCAAACTGGGAAGGCTATGTAGCACCATCAAATGTGCAGGATAATCAGAGGGCGCTAAATATCACCAATGATGCCAATACGAGAAAAGAAACGCGTAAGGTGAACGATATCAGAAGTATTTGAGTCACCAACAATACAATTGAGGGACAAGCGACCGCGAGGGACTGTCGGAAAACAAGACACACGCTCGTCCTGGAAGTCAGGACAGTCAACAAGGATATGCACGACCATAAGAGGGACAATGCAATTTGGACAATAAGGAGCAGGGCGGCGCTCCAACAAGTGACCATGAGTTAAGCGAGTATGTCTAATACACAACCTTGCCAGGGCCGTTTCCCATCGACGGTTATGGTGGTAGGAGAATGGCCACGAGGACACACAACTCTTAAGAGTAGGCAGTTTGTTTCCAGTAACAGAAAACCAACAAGCCTGCCAACGGGTAATTCTGGAGGACTGGATAACCAGGTAAAAATTGGAATAAGGAATACCTTGACGGGAGACGGGACAAGAGCTGACAGCTTCCCTGGCGGCAGCATCCACACGCTCATGTAAAGAGACACCAATATGGCTGGGAACCCAACAAAACTCAACCAACTTAAGTTTACTGTGAATAAGAAAGAGCCAATGCTGGATCTCGACAACCACTGGATGAACTGGATTAAAGAACCCGAGAGCTATGAGGGCACTACGAGAGTCAACAACAGACTTAGACACATCTGTGAAGATGGAAACGGAGCGGGAGTGAGGAGGAAAGTGCTCAAGGAAAAGGCGTTTTAGAACCGTAGGAGGGGTAACAGCTTTAGTGATGCGGGTTAAGGATGTACAAAACTGCGGAAGGGGGGACTTTCCACGGGGGCAAAGAAGGAACAACACGAAGAGAAATATTAGAAATACGAACTGAAAGAGAATCCTGTAAGCGAGATAACTGGACAGAAAGAGGGAGGTGGTAAAGAGGAACAGGAACCACAGGAGGGGCAAAAGTTAAAGCACGACAGAAGCGAGAGGAAGGATGTTGCAAAGACCACGCAAGATAGCAAAGACAGTAGTAATCATGGCGGTCCTGGAGAGATAGGGAGCCAGTGTCAATATACAAGCTAAGGACGGGAGTCGAACGAAAGGCACCAGAACTGAGGCGCAACCCAGTATGGTGCAAAGCATCATGACGGTGAAAAATAGAAGGAGAAGCAGATGAGTAAGCAGGGCAACCATAATCGAGCTTAGACAGGACGAGAGAGGAATGTAAAGCGAGTAGAGTGCACCTATCCACTCCGCAAGAAGTATGGGACAATACCCGAAGGAGGGTAAGGGCCTTAGAGCATTCAACACGGAGGTACGAGATATGGAGCGACCAAGACAAACGAGTGTAAAAAAATCAACCCCAAAAGCTTAGCTGAATCTTTGTACACAATGGGGTGACCATAAAACGACAAAGAAGGACGAAGAACGACACACTTCTGAGTAAAAGTCATAGCACAAGTCTTAGACGTAGAGAACCTGAAGCCATGATCGGTGGCCCAAGACGACACGACATCAATCACAAGTTTAAGCCGGCGTTGAAGGAGAGGCGAATCATCACCCTGTCAGCAAAGTATAAGTTCGTCGACATAGCGGAGAAGACGCCTGTAGAAAGAGTGGAAAGAAGACCATTGAGGGCAACCAGAAAAGAGTAGTGCTCAGAACACTACCTTCATAATGCTGAAAAGAGGCAGAGAGAGCGGTACCATGCATCACCCGAAAGGAACGACGAGAGAGGAAGCTGCAGAGAAAGAGAGGGAGATGACCACGAAGGCCAAAAGAATGAAGTTGGGATAGAATATTATATCTACAAGTGGTGTCGTAAGCCTTTTCCAGGTCAAAAAGGACGGTAACAACGGAGGTCTTCGCAGCAAAAGCAGTACGAATGTAGACCTCCAAGTTCACCAGGACATCCGTTGTGCTGCAGTACTTGCGAAAACCAAATTGAGAAGGGGAGAGATGGTGATGGTGTTCTAAGAAACACATCAGACGAACGTTAACCACACGTTCAAAGAGTTTGCAGACACAACTTGTGATGGTTATAGGGCGAAAGTCCTTAGGGGATGTTCCCAGACACCTTGGTTTGCGAACAGGAACATAAGAACATAAGAACAAGGTAACTGCAGAAGGCCTATTGGCCCATACGAGGCAGCTCCTATATATAACCACCCAATCCCAGTCATAAACATGTGCAACCCGCGCTTGAAACAATCGAGGGACCCCACCTCTACCACATTACGCGGTAATTGGTTCCACAAATCAACAACCCTGTTACTGAACCTGTATTTACCCAAGTCTTTCCTAAATCTAAACTTATCCAATTTATACTCAGTTTCGTGTTCTGTCCCGTGTTGATACTCCCAACACCCCATCAACATCCCCTTCATGTCCATTCATCCACTTGTAAACCTCTATCATGCAACCCCCAACTCTTCGCCCCTCGAGTGAATGCAAGTTAAGCTTTGTTAATCTTTCTTCATATGAAAGACTTCTAATTTGGGGAATTAACTTAGTCATCCTGCGCTGGACACGTTCAAGTGAATTTATATCCATTCTACAGTATGGCGACCAAAACTGAACTGCATAATCTAAATGGGACCTAACCAGAGCAACTAGCTGAAGAACAACACGAGGTGTCTTGTTACTAACGCTTCGATTAATAAATCCCAGTGTCCTATTTGCCTTATTACGAACATTCATGCATTGATCCTTTTGTTTTTTATTCTTACTAATCATAACTCCCAGATCCCTTTCGCAATCCGACTTCGCAATCTCAACACCATCAAGCTCGTATCTTGTAACTCTATCATCATTACCTAGAAATGCTTCTCGATTTTTGTGGTCTCAATCAATTCTTACCTGATCTGAAATGTTAACCAAAACAAGTTTTCCAAGTACACAAGGTTTCCCTTGCAGGATTGTTACTGTTTCTAAGTAGGCGATGAGTCACAATAACGTGGCAAAAGTATGTTGACCAGACCACACACTAGAAGGTGAAGGGACGACGTTTCGGCCTGTCCTGGACCATTCTCAAGTCGATTGGAAGGACAACGGCATCGAGCCAATCCTCAGGGATTGACGACGACTCCCAGATCCGATTATACAGACTAAGTAAATACTGAGACGTGCATGGAGGGAGATGGCGAAGCATCTCATAATGAATGCCATCGGAGCCCGCTGCCGTAGAACCGCAGAGGGCCAGGGCAGACCGAAGTTCAGAGAGAGAGAAGGGATCGTTATAGGGAAGGCGAAGATGAGCAGAGAAATCCAAAGAACAAGATTCAAGGACAGGTTTACGAAGAAGGAAAGATTGGGGAAGATGAAAACCAGAGCTAACAGAAGAAAAGTGGGAACCTGGAGGAAGGCTGGTGCGACATCGGGAACGAACTTACCCACTATCTTGTGGATACGCTTCCAGATCAGTGGCAGAGGAGTGTCGGACGTAATGGTGGAGATATAGGACGCCCAACATTCACGTTTAACGTACGAATGGCCCTACAGGCCACCGCACTTGCCTTCCGAAATAAAAGAAAAGATTCGTCCATCTGCCGGCAGCGGTGTCTCTTCCAGGCTGCACGCTTACAGCGGACAGCCCGAGCACAGTCTATATTCCACCAGGGAACGCACTTCCGTGGGCCCCGAGAGGAAGAGCGAGGAATAGAGCCGAGGGCAGCGTCGAAGACGGTGTCATGAAAAAGGAGGAGAGAGCGATGGAGAGGCAGAAGGAAGAAGTCAGAGAGCGCAGCACTGCGGGTAAATAGGTTCCAGTCTGCCTTAGCACACTGTCACCTAGGGAAGGAGAGAGGAGGGTGAAAAGAGAAAAAGGTAACAAGGATGGGGAAATTGTCACGACCACGAGGGGGACGAGTAAACGTGTCTACCCAGAGGACAGAATGGCCTTGGGCATCGAGGATATGCCGAATATCATCGTGGCAGTCCTGCAGATTCTAAACACCGGTTGCAACATGGGGCAGGAGCAGAATAGTGCCAACACTGGCATTCAACCGAGCGTTGTTTGAGACCCAAACAGGGGTCTCGCCAAGGCAGGATAAGGCAGCCAAGCAGGAAGCTGCATCCTGAGAAGGAGCAGCAACGACACGTGTACCAAGACGAGTGGGCCTGAAGGTAACAGAGGCATCTACGGAATCAACAAGATGTCTATGGAGGGAGAAATCGTCAGGAGGAGAAGAATCCAGAGGGTAGGAGATCAAAGTATTTGGCCCATGAAGTGGGACCAAACAAGGCCTGATACGCATCAGTACAGGAAGGAATCGAGTGAGTGTGGCTGTGGCGCGGACGGCGTTGAGAACCCCCAGAGAGAGAGGGGTTAAAAGGCGCAGTAGTCACAAAGAGAGACTTAGTCGCGCCAGGGGACGAAGCGACCCAACCACAGAGGAGGGAGGGGAGCATTCAGGAGGGTCAAAGGAGGAACAAGATCGGGGCCCAACACAGCAGGGGCTACAAAGCCCGGTTTTCCAATACAGTCCGTCTCGGGGGCTTGGTCACCCATCCCATGAGCCTGAGAGGTTACAAGAGAAACATTCAATAACATAAAGACGAAAAGAGACATTTTCATTCATGAATGTGCCCCATACCCACCATGGAGCCACAATTAGAGGCAGGACACCCAACAAGAAGCTATCACCGATCATGCCGGGGGCCCCCTAGGGGTGCGTCGTGAGAATACGCCCTACAAACGCCACCTTAAGAACCGTTAGTCCGTCGAGATCGGGTTCAGTGACGAAAGGGGGATTGACAATAAAAGGTTCCCCTCACTCGAGACGTTGGGTACTACCGTTCTACAAGTGCAAGAGTATGCCTCCTCAAACACCCCGGCGTCAAAACAAAAGAAGGCCAAAAGAATGATCAAAACAGGCACAAGGTCACAAGGTCAGCTGGAAATGAACACGAGAAAAAAGAAAAGGGGGGGGGGGGAGAAAAATAAAACAAAAGGAAAAGGAAAAGGCATCCAGCAAAATTTGTGAGGACAGCAGAAGAAGCACAAGGCTACAAAAGGACTGGGGACCGCCTGATGGACCATCACACTCCGGCAGCCGCCCACCAAGCCCCTCCACGGCAACAACAAGCTGGACAGGGAGGGGTGGTGGTGTGGTAGTGGTGGTGTTGTAGTAGTGGTAGTGATGATAAAGGTGGTGTGGTAGTAGTAGTAGTAGTAGTAGTGTGGTGGTAGTGGTAGTATGGTAGTGGTGGTGGTAGTGGTAGTATTGTAGTGGTGGTGGTCTGGTAGTGGTGGTGTGGTAGTAGTGTGGTAATGGTGGTGTGGTTATGGTGGTGTGTGTGTGGTTGTGGTGTGTGTTGTAGTGGTAGTAGTGGTGGGGAGTGTGGTTGTGGTGGTAGAGGTGTGGTAGCAGTGGTGTGGTAGTGTGTGGTAGTTATGGTCTGGTAGTGGACGCGGTGGTGTGGTAGTGGTGGTAGTAATTGTGTGGTAGTGGTGGAAGAGGTGGTGTGGTAGTGGTGCTGTAGTGGTGGTGTGGTAGTGTGGTAATGGTCGTAGTGATTGTGTACTCACCTAATTGTGCTCGCGGGGGTTGAGCTCTGGCTCTTTGGTCCCACCTCTCAACTGTCAATCAACAAGGGTTGATTGTGTGGTTGTGGTGGTTTGGTAGTGGTGGAAGAGGTGGTGTGGTAGTAGTGTTGTAGTGGTGGTAGTGGTAGTGGTGGGGAGGAAGTGGTGGTAGTTGTGGTGTGGTAGTGATAGTACAGGTGGTGTGGTAGTGGTGGTGTGGTAGTGATGGTAGAGGTGGTGTTGTAGTAGTGTGGTACTAGTAGTAGAAATGTGGTGGTGATGGTAGTGGTAGTATGGTAGTGGTGGTGGTGTGGTTGTGCTGATAGTAGTGGTAATGGTGGTGTGGTTGTGGTGTGGAAATTGTGGTGTGGTTGTGGTGTGGAAATTATGGTGTGGTTGTGGTGTGAAAATTGTGGTGTGGTTGTGGTGTGTGTGGTAGTCGTAGTAGTGGTGGTGAGTGTAGCTGTGATGGTAGTGAAGGTGTGGTAGCGGTGGTAGTGGAAGTGGTGGTATGGTAGTGATGGTATGGTAGTGGTGGTGTGGTAGTGGTGGTAGGTATTGTGTGATAATGGTGTTCTCACCTAATTGTGCTTGCAGGGATTGAGCTCTGGCTATTTGGTCCAGTCTCTCAACCTTCAATCAACAGGTGTAGAGGTTCCTGAGCCTTTTGGGCTCTATCTTATCTACACTTGAAACTGTGTATGGAGTTACATCACTTCCTAATGCATTCCATTTGTCAACCACTCTGACACTAAAAAAGTTCTTTCTAATATCTCTGTGGCTCATTTGGGAACTCAGTTTCCACCTGTGTCCCCTAGTACGTGAGCCCCTTGTGTTAAATTGCCTGTCTTTATCTACCCTATTAATTCCCTTGATAATCATGAATGTGGTGATCATGTCCCCCCTAACTCTTATGTCTTCTAGCGAAGTGAGTTTTAATTCCCATAGTCTCTCCTCGAAGCTCGTACCTCTCAGCTCGGGTACTAGTCTGGTGGCAAACCTTTGAACCTTTTCCAGTTTAGTCTTATCCTTGACTAGATATGGACTCCATGCTGGGGCTGCATACTCCAGGATTGGCCTGACATATGTGGTATACAAAGTTCTGAATGATTCCTTACACAAGTTTCTGAATGCCGTTCTTATGTTGGCCAGCCTGGCATATGCCGCTGATGTTATCCTCTTGATATGGGCTGCAGGGGACAGGTCTGGCGAGATGTCAACCCTCATGTCTTTTTCTCTCTCTGACTCTTGAAGGATTTCATCTCCCAGATAATACCTAGTATCTGGCTTCCTGCTCCCTACACCTATCTTCATTACATTACATTTGATTGGGTTAAACTCTAACAACAATTTGTTCGACCATTCTTTCAGCTTGTCTAGTTCTTCTTGAAGCCTCAAGCAATCCTCCTCTGACTTAATCCTTCTCATAATTTTGGCGTCATCAGCAAACACTGAGAGAAATGAATTTATACGCTACGGGAGATCATTTACATATAACAGAAACAAGATAGGACCGAGTACAGAGCCTTGCGGGACTCCACTGGTGACTTCACGCCAATCTGAGGTCTCACCCCTCCCCGAACTCTCTGCTTCCTATTGCTTAGGTACTCCCTTATCCACTGGAGCACCTTACCAGCTACACCTGCCTGTCTCTCCAGCTTATGTACCAGCCTTATATGCGGTACTGTGTCAAAAGCTTTCTGAAAATCCAAGAAAATGCAGTCCGCCCAGCCTTCTCTTTCTTGCCTAATTTTTGTCACCTGGTCATAGAATTCTATTAAGCTAGTCAGGTAAGATTTACCCTCCCTGAATTCATGTTGGCGATTTGTCACGAAGTCTCTTCTCTCCAGAGGTGTTACTAGGTTTTTTCTCACGATCTTCTCCATCACTTTGCATGGTATACAAATCAAGGACACTGGCCTGTAGTTCAGTGCCTCTTGCCTGTCGCCCTTTTTGTATATTGGGACCACATTCGCCGTCTTCCATATTTCTGGTAGGTCTCCTGTCTCCAGTGACTTACTAAACACTATGGGGAGTGGCAAGCAAAGTGCCTCTGCATACTTTTTCAGTACCCATGGTGAGATCCCATCTGGGCCAACAGCCTTTCTAACATCCAGATCCAGCAGGTGTCTCTTGACCTCCTCTCGCGTAATTTCGAACCCTTCCAAAGCTGCATGGTTTATTTTCCTTTCTCCTAGCACAGTGACCTCACTTTGTTCTATTGTGAAGACCTCCTGGAACCTCTTGTTGAGTTCTTCACACACCTCTTCGTCATTCTTTGTATACCTGTCCTCGCCTGTTCTAAGTTTCATTACCTGTTCTTTCACTGTTGTTTTCCTTCTGATGTGACTATGGAGTAGCTTTGGTTCGGTCTTGGCTTTGTTTGCTATATCATTTTCATAATTTTTCTCAGCTTCTCTTCTCACCCTGACGTACTCATTCCTGGTTCTCTGGTATCTCTCTCTGCTTTCTGGTGTTCTGTTATTCCGGAAGTTCCTCCACACTCCTTTTGTTCAGTCCCTGTGCTTCCATACTTGCCCTATTATACCTTGGATTTTTCTTTTACTTCTCGGATTTTTCCCTTTGGGCCAGGATGAACCTGTTTACTGCCTCCTGACACTTTTGGGTAACATAGTCCATCATATCTTATACAGACTTAGCTCTGAGGTCTGTGTCCCAAGGTATTTGCCTTAGGAAACTTCTCATCTCGTCATAGTTCCCCTTTCGGTATGCCAGCCTTTTGTTTCCTAGTTCTTTTTGGGGGGAGATAATTCCTAGCTCTACCAGGTACTCAAAGTTCAATACACTGTGGTCACTAATTCGCAAGGGTGCTTCCATCTTAACTTCCCTTATATCCCACTCATTTAGGGTAAATATCAGATCGAGCATAGCTGGTTCATCTTCTCCTCTCATTCTTGTTGGTTAATTGATGTGCTGGCTTAGAAAGTGTCTTTTGCCACGTTCAGCAGCTTACCTCTCCATGTTTCTGGTCCTCCATGTGGATCTCTGTTCTCCCAATCTATCTTCCCATTGTTGAAGTCTCACATGATTAGTAGTCGTCCAGATCCATTCCTGGTAGCAACAGAAGTGGCTCTCTCTATTATGTTAAAGGTGGCCATGTTGTTTTTATCATATTCCTGTCTGGGTCTTCTGTCATTTGGTGGTGGATTCTATATGACTATGACTATAATTTTTTGTCCTCCAGTTGTTATGGTACCTGTTATGTAGTCACTGAAACCTTCACAGCAGAGAATAACCATCTCCTCAAAATCCCAGCCTTTTCTTACCAGCAGAGCTACACCACCATTGCTTCTTCCTTCTCTCTCTTTCCTCATAATATAATAGTCCTCTGGGAACACTGCATTTGTTATGGTTTTTGTTAGCTTTGTTTCTGTGAGTGCTATTATATCTGGGTTTTCTTCTAGTACCTATTCTCCAAGTTCATTTTCTTTATTTGTATTTCTTCTGTATTTTTCATTTTCTTTATATGTATTTCTCACTTTCTTCTGTCCCTTCTCAAATCGCCTCCTTGGTGAGTGTTCTGCTGGTGGGGGAAGCTGTCCCATGGGTGTGAGGATTTGTGAGATGGATAACAGGATCTCAGAGGATGCTGGGGTGAGGGGCAGGGGGTCAAGTGAAGGGGGGTCAGGGAGGGTATGGGATGAAGGGAGAGGGAGGACAGGAAGGAAAAGGGGGGAGGGGGGACATGGTGGGAGGAGGGGAGGGGTAGCAGGGTAGGAAGGGAGTGTGGGGGGAAGGAGATTTGGCTGAGCATTTGAATGGGGGCAGGGAGGGTTTGGGGTAGTGGGCACAACCCCATCACCCTCCTCTTTCTATGCAGAGGAGGGTGATGGGGTTGCCTTCCTCTCTGTTGTTACTGGGTAGCTGGTTGTGGGCTCCTCCCTCACGTTTGGGATGTTGTGTTGGGAGCTGTGATTCCCTGGTTTTCCGCCTCTCACCCTGCACTTCTTCCTTGCTTCTGCCGTCATGGCTCTCTCCATGGTGTGGTAGTGGTGGTGTGTGTGGTTGTGGTGTATGTGGATGTGATGTGTGGGGTAGTGGAGTAGTGAAAGTCACTAGAACCATGTGCACCAGCTGTCAGGTGGGCCTAATAGGCCCAGGTGTGACAGCTGGTTGAGGTATGTAGGCCTTCTGGTATGTGGGATGCTTTTTTTCTGGATGTTTGGCGCGCACCGGACACTCCGGTGTTTGGTTACGCGGTCTGGGATGATGGGGGGGTTATGTTGTGGGGGGGGGGGGGGGTAGGAGAGTATGTGGGCTATGTGGTGTATGAGGTATAGTATGGAATATGAGGATACGAGTGGAATATGTGGATAAGAGTAGTTGAATATGTATGGATGTTTGCCGTAAAGTTAATCCTGTGTGTGTGTGTGTGTAGATAATAGTTGATTAATAGATGAGTCTAAGTAATGATATGTAGAGGGTTTGTGGAGGTATAAGGAGTCCCAACATAGGTGGATATGTTGATGGGGAGGGGGGTAGGGGTGAGGGAAGCTTCCCCTTGGCGGGAGAGGGTTGGAGAGTCATTGTGGTTTAGAAGCGAGAATGGAATGGGTTTTCGGTTTTTGACGGCCATTATTTTCTTTGAGCTATGCCATACACGGCAGGAAGCGTCGAGGAGGGTGGGGGAGAATGAGAGGAGGTAGCAGTTGGCAGAAAAGGTCTGTTTTATGTAACAATGCATGGGGGGGGGGGGTGTATAAGTGACAGACCAGGACGGATGTGGGCCATTAGCCTTAATCGTTTTTCAAAGTCTACAGAAGGTGTGTACTGGCCACCTTTCAGTGGCTAACTGAAGAGTATTTCCAGTAGGTGTTTGGGTTATATTTTCCCCTTCTCCGCCCCACTCCCCCTCAGCTCCCCTTCATCAGGGGACAAGTGGCATCTATCATGGGTAATTTCACACTCCATGGGTCTGGAGGACTACTTTGAGAGAGTTTTGACATAGCACACACCTCAGCCGGAATGTTTGCGTTTTGTCGCTAGTGAAAGAGAGAATATATGCGCCTTTTATAACATTCTTTGCTGAATATTTTAACTTTTTCTCACACAAGCAACCATATTGACGGTGCGCAATGACTGCCATTACTTCCTCCTACACGGGCGGAAGTGCCGGGGGATCCATTACCCACTGTGGTTTCGTTAAGGAAAGGGAGATGTAGCTACTGTCAGCGGGCCCCACCTGTTCCACTTACCATCCCCCTCACACTGGGGGGAGTGAGGGCAATGGGGTGTACCATCTCTCTCTCTCTCTCTCTCTCTCTCTCTCTCTCTCTCTCTCTCTCTCTCTCTCTCTCTCTCTCTCTCTCTCTCTCTCTCTCTCTCTCTCTCTCTCTCTCTCTCTCTCTCTCTCTCTCTCTCTCTCTCTCTCTCTCTCTCTCTCTCTCACTCTCTCTCTCTGTCTCTCTCTCTCTCTCTCTCTCTCTCCTGGCACACATACACTGGGACATAGCATTGAATGTGGCAATGTTTTTTCTCAAAGGTGTGCCATGAGCTCAACATACAAATTCCAAATACAGGACTGGGCGGGAGAGAGCCTTTGTGGGCGGCTCCCCTCTTGGAATCTGACACACAACTGGGCTAAATACTACAACACCGCTCACATAATCCGCGCTCCAACAGACCCCCCTCCCCCAGCCCCTCCTCCCCCCTTACCATCAACCATCACCCCACCCTCCCCTACATCGATTTTCTGTACAAAGCCTTTAGTATTATTTCTGATCATATGTGTAACCTTGTATCGCAACGTGACCAACATAGTAACATCATTCTTTGTTCATATAGCATTTTTTAAGAGTAATGAGAGTCATAAGGTGGTCTTCAATCTTATTATTATAACAAATCATAATTTTGGGTGTAAACACAACTGCATGGGATACACATAGCAGTCAGTAGTTACTCTCTCTCTCTCTCTCTCTCTATTCAGATTATTTAATAGTTGGGGAAAAGTAACATCAATTCCTTTCTCCTGCTGCAGCTGTTCACGTATCTTTTTTCATTTCGCTTAGACTGACAGCTCACCAGAGGATGGAAGACTAATGTCAATTTTCGAGCCCCCATCATTCTCACCCTTATAACCTTGTAACGTAACATGACCAACATGATGACATCGTTCTTTGCCCAAATATCATTAATGTAACGTGACCAGCATGGTAACATCCTTCTTTGCCCAAATATCATTTTAAGAGTAACGAGCAACTTTCTGTCCGATGTCTGAATATTGAAATGTGAACCGTGTTTAGCACTTACATTCCAAACACAATAAAGTATTAGCACAAGCTTGTTTAGTTCTTGTATCACGTAACGTAACGTAGCGTTTATTTGTAACAAAATAGCTGTTGTAGGAATAATCTAGAGTGTTTTACCTACGCTTGGGAGAATAGGAAGCTGG
The DNA here is from genome assembly GCF_040958095.1 of Procambarus clarkii. NCBI lineage: Eukaryota > Metazoa > Arthropoda > Malacostraca > Decapoda > Cambaridae > Procambarus > Procambarus clarkii. Next base: position 12,775,358 of record NC_091202.1, on the reverse strand, counting down.
ACCCACGTGATGACCCGGGAACATCCCCTCGGGGGATTGTGGGTGAAAATAATTTCGCCTTTGTTCACAGTTTCGTATAATGAATTATTTTACAGAATTCACTTATTTAGAGAAATTAGTCTTCATTCAAAATGTATAATATTGATAGATATAGTATCAAGAGTACCCTAATTGTCAGGATAATGAGTTAAGTCACCATCAGTGACGTCACAAGCCAAGACTAGGCTGTAGCGCGGAGTGACCCCGGTGACCTGGCGGTCACAGGCCAGCAGAGTTTCCACATTCATTAATTCTCAAAGGTCAAATAGCCATTTTGTAATTGGGAATAGCTCTTCCCTAAGATACTTGTGTAATTAACTTCAGTTAAAATAATTCAACCAATCTGGATCATTCAGTGCAACAGAGGTTAGTTGTTAAAACTTGAGCCTTGCTAGTAACTTGGTAAAACTAAGGCTGAAGAATACCGTGCTCTGGCTTCTGTGTGGAGCAGGGCAAGGGAAGGATAGTGTGGTATTCAGAGCAGCCCAGGGAAGGTGCCCACTCCACCTCTCCCTAAGACCTTAGCACAAACATCTAGCTGGTCGCCAAAGGTAAAGTTTGCTCAGAGTTTTTGTATAGGGAATAGGTCAACTCATTGCCAATAAATGTATAAGTCAGGGAGTGTTCAGGTTAGGGAGTGAAATGATTTAGATTTTGTTTAGTTTTTGAATAAATCATTTAGCTATTAAATTGTCTTTTTTATTAATTTCCATTTTTGTGAAATTTATGTGAATTGGTCCATACCACGTAGGTAGCCGGCGAGGCCTAGTTGAGTTGGGCGCCGATTCTAACACCGAATCATAATTCAGTATTCCCTTTGATTATTAATTAATTCCACTTACGGATATCCGAGTCATCTATTACTAGTGGGGATCAAGCCCCAAAGTTTATTGATTAGCATGATCGATCCAGACCTCGATCATTGCTCAGTGTTACTGGTCTGGTGGTGGAAGCAGAGGCGACTCTAGAGTTTTGTAGAAGCCTATTTCACGTCATACGGGTTGTAGAATCTTAAGTCGGTCAATCGTCCTAAGACCACGTGGCGTGGGGTCGGCTCGAATAACAGTTTGGAGTCCCTTGGTAGAGTTTTAAAGTAGAATACGGGTAAAAAGAGAGGGGTAGAGAGAGAACGAAAGATACAAACGAAGGAATGAATGAATAATTACCCCCCCCCCCCCGTGTTACAATGGTGCACAGCGGTGGTTTCAACAATTTTGTTTGAAATTGTTGAAAGGCTCATGAGTCTAGCCATTCGGACACGTGCGTAGATGCTAAGGCGGACAGCTGCGGGCCAGGATTAGCAGTGCGCCTCACAACAGTGAGGTTGAGTGGGGATTGGCGAATCTTGGGGTCGTGCGGGCTGATACGATTAAGGATTAGTTAGTAAGTTAGGCTGTTAAGATTTATTGGCTAAGGACACCGCTCCGAATTGATTGGACTGGGTACCTTACTCGACCCATTGCAATTGATTCACGGGTGTTGGGAGCCACCATACTCTCAACAGCAGTTCCTTGTGGGCTGTCTGGGCGGATTTATCTGTGGGACGCCAGGAGATTTATCCGAGGGCGTTCGTAGACGACCCAAAACGCTAGGAAAAACGTAAATCCATGAAGTACATTGCAGCCTCCGAGGGACGGACTAGTAAACTACCTAGCAGCGATTCAACGACTAAGTGATCGCACACTTAGTGGAAGTTGAGTCGTGTCTAGTCTTAATTGTTGCTGAAAGCTGCGTGTCGCTCTGTTAGAACCTAGATGGTCGAGACCCCTAGGCTAGGCGTGGTACGGCGAGCCGGTAGGAGCGATTATAGGATTACATCGAGTGTATCTTCGAATTAAGTATAATTAAATTTATTTAAAGTAATTTTTTTTATTTGCGTTGTTCTAGAGATTAATTTTATTTTTTGCCCTAAATTCAATCCCCGGTTAAAAATTTTCCCAAGTGTTTAGTATTTTCTTTCATATTAGGCTAAGTGCGTACATTTTATTGCTATTCCCTATTGTATTAGTCTAAGTCAGAGGCGTGGTTTTCTAGAGCATAGTTAAGCCTCTGGACTTAGGGCCAAACGTCGGTCACGATCGTTAGTGAAGGAGTTTGTTAAGGGATAGTAATTTTCATGGTAAATGTTTGATAGAGCTCGTGGGAATATTTCTAAGTATCTTGGGATAAGTTTTCGGCTAAGTCAACGTCGGAAAGTCGTTAACTGTAATTAAATTGGTATTCGCGAGTAATGTATATGATCTGGGTATCATTAGGATTCCCCCAGTCGATGCGAGTGATATTATTCTAGTTTTACCAGTAAGATGGTAGAATTGCGTTTTTAGACATAGAATTTTTTGGTAGAAACGTAGGTGGAAAATTTTCTAAGTTCAGCTTAGGCTAGAATCAGACTTTTGGCGATAATTCCAATTTTCATGTATATTCTAGGGTCAGTATTACCCTCTAGTGCACGCAAGGGACGTAATTCTGTTCTTAGGCATTAAACAGTGATAACTACATTTTTGCCGAATTTAGTTATTTTTCGAGAAAATCGTGTTGTCTTTTTGTCAGAGTCCAAGTGAGGTGAAAACCTCGGATTTTGGCGAAAATTCGGATTCATGAGTGTTGAAACCGCCCGAGATGTCAGTTTTGTTCTGTAAACAGCGTCAGCATTAAAGAACAGCGTATTTATATCTGGGAACGAGAAACCCATTTTTGCGAATTAAGGGAGTTTTGTGATATTTGGGGTGATAGATTTTTTGGCCGTGTGCAGGAAAATTGGCAGAGTCCAGCATTGAGAATAAATGCAGTTTTTGATGAAAATTCAGTTTTGGCAAGCACATATGTGTCCTCGGTGTCTATATTAATCGCTAGAGCGGTTTATTAACGTAAAACTAGTTATTTTTCTTCAGAATAAAAATATTGATTTTTAAGCGTTTAAGCGAAAAGTGCGGGACTTGTGTTTTTCAGCGCAGCTGGTCCCGCTCCACCAGTCATCGGTGGCCACGCTGTTCACATCAAGTGCGTCTAGTGTTCCAGTATAGTAATTATTCTTTATTAATCCATCGCGAGAGCTGCGCATTAGTTACGGTTATCATTTTAATTGTTTTATATAAATTAGATTCTTTAACTTTTTTTTTTAATGTAAAGGACTTTGCTTTCAGTAATAGAACTGCGGGTTATTGCACGGTCAGACACGAGTGCAGGGCAGACGTTCATTCATTGAATTCACTTCAACAATTCTCTCGATTAATCGTTGTATTTCCTAATTTTGGGAATTTCGTTGGTTTTCTCTTGGAAAAGAGTTGTGATTTTTGTTTATTTTTGTAAGATCACGGTTGTAGTGAGTCCGTGTCGAGGGTGTATTGAAGGGTAGTCACAAGAAACATGTCATACCGGGAATCCCAGGGAATGCTTAACCCAGACAGTGACCAGTCAGTAGGGACCAGTGGGAGTGAAAGTGTAGAAGACAGCACCTCTTCCGACACCACAGGGATCGCTCAGGTAACTTAGCTGACGTCACGGGTGGAGTCAGTAGGGAACATGACCAGCAAGAACAACCACACCAACAGCAGGAACTACCTCACATAACACTAATACCACAGCACCTAGGTACACCTCACCCATCACTACAACAACCCCAACCCCACCTCCTATACCAACCCCATCCTCAATTCCCATACCAACCCCATCCTCATTTCCTATACCAACCCCAACCTCCATTCCTATACCAACCCTTCCCCCAACCCCAGGCCACTCCATACCCATTCCAACCCCAGGCCATCCCATACCCATTCCAACAGGCCACCCCATACCCATTCCAACCCCAGGCCACCCCATACCCATTCCAACCCGAGGCCATCAACACCATTCCTCAACCCCAACCCCACTCCCAACCTCAATCCATACCCCAACCCCAGGCCAACCACACCATACCTAAACCCCAACCTCAACCCATACCCCAACCCAGGCCACCCACACCTTACCTCAACCCCAACCCCAACCTTAATCCATACCCCTACCTTTTTCCCAACCCCAGGCCACCCAAGCAATACCCCTACCTTTTTCCCAACCCCAGGCCGCCACAGCCTTAGATATGCAGATGCGCACGGAGAAGTCGGGCGCTTAGTCGTCCCAATATGTAGGGGCGTTAAGTAAAGGCGAGGGGAACAAGCCGAGTAACTGTGGCGCGGGTTCGTCAGGTGGGAAGCAGCCCTCCCAATAGGCAAAGTCTCTTTTTTATTTCCCAGGATTACTTTCTGAAGTAATCAATTTCGTGAAGTCTTGCAATCGTTGCCAGTAGAGGAAGGACACCCTTAAGGTACTAGCCCCACTTCAGTAATTTCCTGAAAAATTCGTGAACCTCTAGATCGTGTGGGGGCCGATTTGAATGATTTACATCACAGTCATACAGGGAATAGATACGTGTTGGTGCTAGCTGACCATTTGTCTAGGTACACTACACTAGTTGCATTACCTCAGAAGGATTCTTGTACGATTGCAGATGCGTTCTTGCGTAGGTTCGTTACGGTATTCGGACCTCCTAAAGTTTTAGTCTCTGAACGGGGTCAAGTATTCAACGGGAATATATTTAGGGAAGTTTGTAAGATTTTAGAGACGACTTCGGCTTTTACAACAGCCTACCACCCACAAGCAAACGGAATGACGGAACGGACTAATCGTTCAGTCAAGGATATGCTTGCAATCCTTGCTGAACATGATGCAAACTCTTGGGATGAACACATTCCCTATGTTCAATTAGCCTTGAATACTGCCATCCACCAATCGATTAACACCCAACCCCTTCATTTGTTTACTGGTAATTCATGCAATTTTCCCTCAGGTCTGCTTAACAGACATAATGTTGCATACGGAGAGGACTATCCTTCAGAGGTCCTTGGAAAAATGAGAAATGCATGGAATATTGCAGCTGAAGCGTCCAAGAAGGCACGGACTCGGTATGCTCATTTTTATGACAAGAAAGTGCGCCCCTTTGAGTTGAAAGAAGGAAGCCTCGTATTGAGAGTGAATGAGGCTGCGCCCGCCAATCAGAGTAGGAAACTAGCTCCGAGGTGGCGAGGACCATATAGAGTAGTTAAAAGGGCGGGGACCAGTTAATCTTGTTATAAAAGGAGTATTCGAGGACCAGGTGGAAAGGACAATTCATGTAAATAAATTGAAACATTATCATGCTAGAGAGGAATTAGAACTGCCTTCAGCGGGTCTAGGTCCTGACCCAGCAGTGCTGACTCATGACTTCACCGACGAGTCAGGGGATGAGGATGACCCTCTGTCATCGCTCATGAGTAATCAGGTGCAGTCTCGCCACCCTATGGTGACGAGATCTCGCACTATACAGTAAAGTAACTTCCTTGGTTAGTATAAATTAGTATTCATTAGATTTTCCTGTAGAGGCAATTAGATGAATTATTACTATACTTAACTCAGGTAGCAGCTCTTACCGTGCTCTGGGGTTCCACCTCCACCAAACCCAGAGCATATCTATGCTTCCGCTGTGTTGTGTCTGTCTGTTCCCAGGTCTGATTGGTACACCGACCCAGTTGTTCCAGCCACACGTGAACCCTTGTCTGTAAAGATTGAGGGGGGAACGCACGTTACATAAAGCCCTCCCCCCACCAGACCCAGTAACCCATACATCAGTTACTTTGGGGATGAGTGACTATCCAAGAGTCACCCGGCCGACGCCTCGCGTCACTAAACGAGGTTGTCAGGGCCAGCGAGCTGTCTACATTTAGCAGTCACCGGAGGTGCCATACAACGCCGTGGTAGCTGTCTCGAGATCACCACTACCCACCTGCTGCGTCATCAAGACTGCAGCCATTCCAGCAGTGTTGGAGGCGAGATCAAGAAATGAAAAGCATGTAGCAGTACTCAAGAATTTCGCCGGAAGATTTATGATTACGTCAACTGAAGCAACAGGAACGCGGAACTAAGGCGGTCACAGGTGGAAAGCACGGTTTCCCTACAGAGTGCCGGGACTCGCCAATAGAAGGTCGCAAAATTGTCTCCTTTGGCCTAAAGTCGGCGGTACAAGGGTATACACAGTTGGTGTTTACAGCCTAGTAACCTGGTGACATTAAGAAACGCCTGAGATGACGTGAGCAATGATGGAAGACGGGATTCACCTGTTCTGCAAACAAGCAACCCTCCTCTATGACCTTCTGACACCACTCCTGTTACGAGACACCGTTGGTACATCCAGTCCTGCTCTGCTGGGGTCATCTGCGCCGTCGAGTTTAACATCAAGACTGCCGTGTGAACTGTGATTGATATGAAGGCGCGTGGACTGTCGGGAGCAAGATCCATGGCCGATGTAACAATATTCTACAGATGTCACTTGGCACTCCGCTCTACTACACTCTGTCGTCATTCAAGAGTACCGGATGGGAGTACAAGAGGACCAGGTATCGATGTCTACGCATGGGAGAAGCAAGATCGACAAACGTCATCATCAGCGACTACATTCAGCGTCCATCAGCATCAATTTTTTTTTACTCAATATAAACAATTGATACGAAAGATAAAGTTGGCTCTGAACATCTGTATAAAGAATATCTGGACACTTTTGTTTAAATGTTGAAAAACAGATTTAGATTCACAATGCTTTATAAATGTTGGAAAACAGATTTAATATAATTATTCTGGTATATAGTGATACGAAAATTTCACTCTATAAATTGGTCAGTAATTAAAATCGAAGCCCCTGTATAATTGTCTAAGCCCAGAACAAACGGTTGTGGAAAATATTGTGTGCTATTTTTTTCAGAATGTTTGAACACAGGAGAGGCGGACCAATATAAACCAACCCGTTCTCGCAAATTTAATAAGTCAATATTGACTTATTAAATATGTGCATAGGTGACATACTTAACATAATAGTTTCCCTTGAAAAGCTTCATAGAAAACACCGACCTTACCTAACCTACTTAGTATGTTAAGATAAGCATCTTATTGCTTCGTAATTACAATTATTACCTAACCTATACCTATAATAGGTTAAGCTAACAATTGTAATTACGAAGTTATAAGATGCTTATTTTAACATACTAAGTAGGTTAGGTAAGGTCGGTGTTTTCTATGAAGCTTTTCAAGGGAAACTATTATGTTTAGTATGTCACCTATGCACGCAACTAATAAGTCAATATTGACTTATTAAATTTGCGAGAACGGGTTGTATAAACACTGACACTCTTACAGTGAGTGCGAACACTTGGCTGTACAGTCAGCTGAAACCTGTGATATACTACAGTAGGATTATTTTTTATATTGTAGATACATGTAATAAACATTAGGTGTGTTCCTTAGCATGTCAAGGTTGACATTGATTGTGCAGTAGATAGTACACGGATGTGAACTTGGTAGAATTCAGTAGTACGCTCTCGGATGACTGAAAGTTCAGTCTGTAGTTATAACGTTTATGTTTTATGATTGAGCACGGTATGTCCGGCTCTAGAGGACACATGGGCTTGGCTAGTAAAGTGCCAAGAGATTTTAATAGCTAGTCTTTGCTGTTAGAAGTAGGGACATGCTATTTAGCAATGTCAGTAAGAGTAGGATGTATGTTTCCTGATGTTGGAGGATTGCTGTCAGTTGACAGCCGAGACATATATGAATTTAAACATGTTTATTATGATATTGTTGGACAATCTAATGATGGTCAAATTTTCTTAGTTAGGTTAGCTTTTGTTTGTGGCATGAGTTGAGTTTATTGTGGGTTTGAATACTAAACCTCGTTAGTTTGTACAAATTAACAAGGTTTACTAAGTTGATTGTACAAGGGGGGGGGGTTGTAACAAAAAAGGTTTTGTAGGAATGATCTAGAATGTTTTACCTACGCATGGGAGAATGGGAAGCTGGACCCACGTGGTGACCCGGGAACCTCCCTTGGGGGGATTGGCGGTGAAAATAATTGCTGCCTTTGTTCACAGTTTCGTATAATGAATTATTTTACAGAATTCACTTATTTAGAGAATTTAGTCTTCATTCAAATTGTATAATATTCCTGGTTATAGTATCAAGAGCACCCTAATTGTCAGGATAATGAGTTAAGTCACCATCAGTGACGTCACGAGCTAAGACTAGGCTGTAGCGCGGAGTGACCCCGGTGACCTGGCGGTCACAGGCCAGCAGAGTTTCCACATTCATTAATTCTCAAAGGTCAAATAGCCATTTTGTAATTGGGAATAGCTCTTCCCTAAGTAAGTAAGTAAGTAAGTAAGTAATTATCAAAAGAAGGCACCAAACCGGGAAGGCTATGTAGCACCATCAAATGCGCAAAATAATCAGAGGGTGCTAAATATCACCAAGGATGCCAATACGAGAACAAAAACGCATAAGGCGAACGATATCAAAAGTATCCGAGTCACCAAGAATTCTATTGAGGGACAGGTGACCGCGAGGGGCAGTCGGAAAGCAAGACACACGCTCGTCCTGGAAGACAGGACATTCAAGAAGGACATGCACAACCGTAAGAGGGACAATGCAACTAGGGCAATAAGGAGCAGGGCGGCGCTCCATCAAGTGACCATGGGTTAAGCGAGTATGGCCAATACGCAACCTCGCCAGAGCTGTTTCCCACCGCCGGTTACGGTGGAAGGAGGACGGCCACGAGGAAACACAACATTTAAGAGTACGTAGTTTGTTACCAGTAACAGACAACCAAGAAAGCCTGCCAATGGGTAAGGACGGAGGAATGGATAACCGGGTAAAAGTCGGAATACGGAATGCCTTTACGAGAGATGGGACAAGAGCGGACAGCTTCCTAGGCGGCAGCATCCTCACGCTCATTTAAAGACACACGAATATGGCTGGGAACCCTACAAAACTCAACCGACTTAAATTACTGTGAACAAGAAATAGCCAATGCTGGATCTCGACAACTACTGGATGAACCGGATTAAAGGACCCGAGAGCCATGAGGGCACTACGAGAGTCAACATTAACTACAAAGGAAGACTGACAACGAGAAAGCAGGAGACGAAGAGCATAGAGAATAGCATAAAGCTCCGCTGTAAAGATGCTAGTCTCAGGAGGTAAGCGACACATATAAGTGCGATCAGGAAAAACAACAGAGTAGCCAACACCCTCCACAGACTTAGATCCATCGGTGAAGACAGAAACGGAGCGGGAGTGAGAAGAAAAGTGCTGAAGGAAAAGGCGCTTTAGAACCGTAGGAGGGGTAAAAGCTTTAGTGATACGGGTCAAGGATGTACAAAACCGCGGAAGAGGGACTCTCCACGGGGGCAAAGAAGGAACAACACGAGGAGAAACATTAGAAATACGAACGGAAAGAGAGTCCTGTAGGCGAGATAACTGGACAGGAAGAGGGAGGTGGTGAAGAGGAACAGGAACCGCAGGAGGGGTAAAAGTTAAAGCACGACAGAGGCGAGAGGAAGGATGTTGTAAGGACCGCGCAAGATAGCGTAAGACAGTAGCGATCACGGCGGTCTTGGAGAGACAGGAAGCCAGTGTCAACATACAAGCTAAGGACGGGAGTCGAAGGAAAGGCACCAGAACCGAGGAGCAACCCAGTATGGTGCAAAGCATCAAGACGGCGAAGAATAGAAGGAGAAGCAGACGAGTAAGCAGGGCAACCATAATCGAGCTTAGACAGGACGAGAGAGGAATGTAAAGCAAGGAGAGTGCGCCTATCTGCCCCCCAAGAAGTATGGGACAAGACCCAAAAGAAAGGTAAGGGCCTTAGAGCACTCAACACGGAGGTAAGAGATATGGGGAGACCAAGACAAACGAGTGTCAAGGAATAACCCCAAAAGCTTCGCAGAATCTTTGTACTCAAGGGGATGACCATAAAGTGACAAAGAGGGACGAAGAACGACCCGTTTCCACGTAAAAGTCATGGCACAAGTCTTAGAAGTAGAGAACTTGAAGCCATGATCGGTGGCCCAAGATGACACGGCATCAATTGCAAGTTGAAGCTGGCGCTGAAGGAGAGGCGAATCATCACCCTGACAGCAAAGGGTAAGATCATCGACATAGAGAGCAGAGAAGACACCTGAAGGAAGAGAGGAAAGAAGACCATTGAGGGCAACCAGAAAAAGAGTAGTGCTCAGAACACTACCCTCGGGCACACCTTCATATTGCTGAAAAGAGGCAGAGAGAGCGGTACCAAGGCGCACTCGAAAGGAACGACGAGAGAGGAAGCTTTGGAGAAAGAGAGGGAGATGACCACGAAGGCCAAAAGAATGAAGTTGAGAAAGAATATGATACCGCCAAGTGGTGTCGTAAGCCTTTTCCAGGTCAAAAAGGATGGCAACAACGGAGGTCTTCGCAGCAAAAGCAGTACGAATATAGACCTCAAAGTTCACCAAGACATCTGTCGTGCTGCGGCACTTGCGAAAACCAAATTGAGAAGGGGAGAGGAGGTGATGGTGTTCCAGGAACCACATCAGACGAACGTTAACCATACGTTCAAAGAGTTTGAAGACACAACCTGTGAGGGCAATAGGGCGAAAGTCCTTAGGGGAAGTACCCAGAGACCCCGGTTTGCGAACAGGGAGGACAACGGCATCGAGCCAGTCCTCAGGGACTGACGACGACTCCCAGATCCGATTATACAGACTCAGTAAATACTGAGACGTGCACGGAGGGAGATGGCGAAGCATCTCATAATGAATACCATCGAGGCCCGCCGCCGTAGAACCGCAGAGGGCCAGGCCAGAACGAAGTTCAGAGAGAGAGAAGGGATCATTATAGGGAAGCTGAAGACGAGTGCAGAAATCTAAAGGACGAGACTCAAGGACAGGTTTACGAAGTAGGAAAGATTGGGGAAGATGAAGACCAGAGCTAACAGAAGAAAAGTGGGAACCCAGTACGGAAGCGACCTGCAACGGGTCCGCCACAAGAGTATCATGGAGGTGAAGGACCGGTGAAACATCGGGAACGAACTTACCCGCTATCTTGCGGATACGCTTCCAGATCTGGGGCAGAGGAGTTTCGGACGTAATTGTTGAAACATAAGATGCCCAACATTCACGTTCAGCTGTACGGATGGCCCTATGGGCCACCGCACCCGCTTTCCGAAAGAAAAGAAAAAAATCGGTCGTCTGCCTACGGCCGTGCCTCTTCCAGGCTGCACGCTTACAGCGGACAGCCCGAGCACAGTCCGCATTCCACCAGGGAACGCACTTCCGTGGACCCCGAGAGGAAAAGCGTGGAATAGAGCGGAGGGCAGCGTTGAAGACAGTATCATGAAAAAGGAGGAGAGCGCGAGAGAGAGAGAGAAGGGAGAGGTCAGAGATAGCAGCACTGAGGGTAAATAGGGTCCAGTCTGCCTTAGCAAACTGCCACCTAGGGAATGAGAGGGAAGGGCGAAAAGAGAAAAAGGAAACAAGGATGGGGAAATGATCACTTCCATGGAGGTCATCAAGAACCTGCCACGTGAAATCTAAGTAAAGAGAAGAAGAGCAGAGAGAAAGATCAAGACAAGAAAGGGTGCGAGTCCGAGAGTCCAAATGAGTGGGCTCACCAGAATTCAGAAGAGACAGGGAAGAAGAGAGGAGAAACGGCTCAAGAAGGCGACCCCGGGTATTCGTCAGAATGTCACCCCAAAGAGAATGACGACAATTGAAGTCACCCAGCAGGAGCACAGGCTCCGGCAAGGAGTCTAGGAGGTGTCTCAAATCAGGAAGAGAAAGCGGGACACTCGGGGGGAGATAAATGGAACAAACTGTGTACCATTTCCCCACAAAGATACGAGCAGCAGAACAATGGAGAGGTGAAGGAAAAAGTAAAGGAACAAAGGGAACATCAGCACGAATCAAGAGAGCAGAAGAATTAGAAGCCCCAGCAATGGCTGGGGGGGGGAGAGAAAGGAATAGCCACGAAAACGACCAGGACGAGCACCAAGCATCGGCTCCTGGAGACAGACACAAAGGGGCGAAAACCGCGAAATCAGAAGTTGGAGTTTGAGGAAATTGGCGTAATAACCTCGAACGTTCCATTGAAGAAGAGACATCGACGAGAAGAGAAAGGACAAAAACAGAGAACAAGGAAGAAACAAAGCGAAAGAGCAACAGAGCACGTTAAAGAATATCAGAGTCGGGATCAGGGTCAGCAAAGTCAGGGTTAGGGGGCATGGGTAAACTGAGCAAAGATGGAGGGAAGGAGGCGGGAGAACAGACCAGAGGTGGGCGGGCGGGGTCCGGAGGAGGAAGAGGAGGAGACAACGGAGGGGAGTAGTCAAGGACAGCAGCAGGAAGAGGGGGGGGGGGTAGAAAGAGGGGAGCGCACCTCAGCAAGTGCAGCAACCGAGAGGGAAGCGGGGGCTAAAGAAACCTCCATACCAGGAACAGGGGGCGCACCCACCGAAATGGGAGGGGAAGGAGCGAGAGAGGCAGAAGTAGGGGCCGAGGAAGAAAGCAAAACCTTCTTACCCGCCGGGGAGGAGGAAGGAGAGGAGCCAGGCTTACGCTTCTGACTTAAAGAGACAGGTGTCCCAGCAACCACGTATTGGGCAACTGATTCTAGCGTCTCAACAGGAGAAGCTGAACGAGAGCACACATGACGGCCGTTTGTAGAGCGATGGACATCAGCCCGCACTGACAGGCGGCGGGGAGAGTCCAGAGACGGAGGGGAAGGATGGGAAGGAGGAACAGAGGGAGACGAGGAAGAAGACACAGGAGACAAGACAGACCGGGTAGAAAGAAGGGGAACCCCAGACAGAGGACCAGGAGATGAATCCTTCGGGAGAGAACCCAAAGGAACAGAGTAGGGGGCAGTGGGCGTATCAGGGTCCAAGGCCCGGAAACGGTTGTGAGTCTGAGGAAGGTGGGAAGGACGAGGAGAGGAAGAGCGCAACACGCGAGCATAATAGAGATTGGCATAAGGCGGGAGCCGGCGAACCTGGCGTCTCGCCTCAGGAAAAGATAAACGCTCCCGGTGCTTCAATTTGAGGATGGCTGCCTCAAGCTTGTAATGGACACACGCACGGGAGAAGGTAGGATGGGCCTCACCGCAGTTGAGGCAACGAGCCATGGGGAGAAGTGCACTCCGACTTAGAGTGACCTTCGCCACCACACAAAGGACAGAGAGAGACAGTCCCGGAGCAGCGGAGGGCACCATGCCCAAACCGCTGCACTTGTTACAGAGCCGAGGAGAAGGAATGTACTCCTGGACAGAGCACCTGGCACCAGCAAGAATGACAGAGGGTGGAAGGGTCCTACCATCAAAGGTAATCTTCACAACCTGGAGGGGTTGACGGCGACTACCACGAGGGGGACGAGTGAAGGTGTCCACCTGGAGAATAGAATGGCCCTGGGCAGCAAGGATATGTCGAATATCGTCGTGGCAGTCGCGCAGGTCCCGAACACCGGTCGCAACATGGGGCGGGAGCAGAATAGTGCCAACACTGGCATTCAACTGAGCGTTCTTCGAGACCCGAACAGGGGTCTCGCCAAGGCAGGATAAGGCAGCCAAGCGGGAAGCAGCATCCTGAGAAGGAGCAGCAACGTCACGTGTACTGAGACGAGTGGGGTTGAAAGTAATGGAGGCATCCACGGAATCAACGAGATGTTGATGGAGGGAGAAATCGTCAGGAGGCGCAGAATCAAGAGGGAGGAGATCAAAATATTTGTCCCACGAAGCAGGACCAAACAAGGCTTGATAGGTAGCAGAACTGGAAGGAATCGAGCGAGGGCGGTGGTGAGAACCCCCAGAGAGAGAGGGGTTAAAAGGAGCAGCAGTTACACTCCTCCAAGGAGTGCCGGACCAACCGGGCTCTGGTGGGTATGTGGGCCTTGCGGGCCGCTCCAAGCAACAGCCTGGTGGACCAAACTCTCACAAGTCGAGCCTGGCCTCGGGCCGGGCTTGGGGAGTAGAAGAACTCCCAGAACCCCATCAACCAGGTATCAACCAGGTATCAACCAGAGATGGAGCCGCACCAGGGAACGAGGTAGTCACCACTGGGGGCTTGGGGCTCGACCCAACCACAGAGGAGGGAGGGGAGCCAGGGGAAGGAATCAGAGAGGCCAACGGAAGAGCAAGGTCGGGGCCTAATGCAGCGGAGGCTACAGAGTCCGGTCTTCCAAGACAGGCCGACTCGGGGGCTTGGTCGCCCACCCCACGAGCCTGAGAGGGTACAACAAAAGCATTCAACGACATAGGTACAGAGAGTGATAAATTCATCCACGAATGTGCCCCAATACCCACCATGGAGCGACAATTAGAGGCAGGACACCCAACAGGAAGCTATCGCCGATCATGCCGGGGCCCCCTAGGGGTGCGTCGTGAGTATACGCCCCACAAACGCCACCTTAAGAACCGTCAGTCCGTCGAGATCGGGTTCAGCGACGAAAGGGGTATTGACAATAAAAGGTTTCCCTCGCTCGGGACGTTGGGTACTACAGTTCTACGGGTGCAAGAGTATGCCTCCTCAAGCACCCGGGCGTCAAAATAGAAGAAGTCCAAAGAAACAATCCAAAACAAGCAAAAGGTCGGCAGGAAACGACAAGCAGATAGGAGAAGAGGGGGGAGAAAAACGAAACATAATGAAAAAGGAAAAGCGATCCGGCACAATTAGAGAAGACAGCAGCAGGAGTGCAAGGCCAGAAAAGGACAGAGGACTGTCCCACGGAGCATCACACTCCGGCAGCCGTCCACGAAGCCCCCTCACGACGCCAACGGGCCGGATGGAGAGGGGGAGCTCTTCCCTAAGATACTTGTGTGATTAACTTCAGTTAAAATAATTCAACCAATCTGGATCATTCAGTGCAACAGAGGTTAGTTGTTAAAACTTGAGCCTTGCTAGTAACTTGGTAAAACTAAGGCGGAAGAATACCGTGCTCTGGCTTCTGTGTGGAGCAGGGCAAGGGAAGGATAGTGTGGTATCCGGAGCAGCCCAGGGAAGGTGCCCACTCCACTTCTCCCTAAGACCTTAGCACAAACATCTAGCTGGTCGCCAAAGGTAAAGTTTGCTCAGAGCTTTTGTATAGGGAATAGGTCAACTCATTGTCGATAAATGTATAAGTCAGGGAGTGTTCAGGTTAGGGAGTGAAATGATTTAGATTTTGTTAAGGTTTTTTAATAAATAATTTAGCTATTAAATTGTATTTTTTATTAATTTCCATTTTTGTGAAATTTATGTGAATTGGTCCGTACCACGTGGGTAGCCAGTGAGGCCGAGTTGAGTTGGGCGCCGATCCTAACACCGAATCATAATTCAGTATTCCCTTTGATTATTAATTAATTCCACTTACAGATATCCGAGTCATCTATTACTACTGGGGATCAAGCCCCAAAGTTTATTGATTAGCATGATCGATCCAGACCTCAATCATTGCTCAGTGTTACTGGTCTGATGGTGGCAGCAGAGGCGACTCTAGAGCTTTGCTAGAAGCCTATTTCACGTCATATGGGTTGTAGAATCTTAAATCGGTCAATCGTCTTAAGACCACTTGACGTGGGGTCGGCTCGAGTAACAGTTTGGAGTCCCTTGGTAGAGTTTTAAAGTAGAATACGGGTAAAAAGAGAGGGGGTAGAGAGAGATCGAGTTTCGAAAAGAGACGAAGGTAAGAACGAAACATAGCATAATGTAGCTTCATATTTACTGTGGTAAAACAAACAAACATACATACACATTGCGGTCAGTCCTCACTATACCTCAAACGCGCCGTTCATTCTCTCTCCCTTAGGTGAGCAATGTTCCCCCACATACAAATTCCAAGCAAAGTAAACATATATAAGACTAATGTGGAAAAACAGTCTTGATACTATTATTAAATGGACTTGTTCATTATCCCCGAGTTCAAGGCTGACTCTAAGACCTACATTATCCAAATGTAAAGAGAAATCGATGAGAATAAGACCGGATGAGTCGATAGTGAAATAGCTCTGGGTTATGTCTGTTTTCAGTTCTTGTAACACAGTCAATGTAGCGTAATGTGGTAAAACAGACTTTCTGCTGCCTAAATAAATAGCATTTGAAAATGTATGCGTGTCTACTCAATCTCCATCCCCCTCTTCATCCAACACCAAATATTGCTGTGCAGACCTTGTAACACACATCAGCATTAGCGCTCATTTCTTGTAACACACAGTCAATGCAGCATAACGCGGAAAATAAACTTTCTGCTGCCTAAATAAATAACATTTGAAAATGTATGCAAGTCTAGACTATTTCCTATAGCCCTTACATTCTAAACACAAATAAAATATTAGCACACGCTTGTATCACATTATATCATCATAACGTAACATGGAAAACTTCTTTGTGTCTGATGATCAAGTAGCATTTTTTAATAAATGACGTCAGCTTGGTCTTATGCCATTAGGACTGTATTACACTGTACGCAACAGTAGACTTGTAATATCATAGCAAGACAATCTCGCAGAATGTTCAACATTCAATACTGAAGGAGTGAGCGAGGCACTTAGTAACGTAACGTGGAAATCAACTTTCTGTCTTGTCCAAATATCATTATTGAAATGTGAACCCCATTTAGCCAAACACAATATCTCTATTACATCTCATACCATATGAATATTACTGTCTGCCAGTTTTAGCCCTCTGCAACACAATGTAACGTAACGTAACGCGGAAATCATCAACTTTTTGCAGTCCAAAATGTCATTTTGAAATGAAAAGTGAGACTTAGTCCATCTCCATTTTATCTCTTACCATATTGGTGTCTACCAGTTTTAGCCTCTGTAACACATTGTAACGTAATGCGGAAATCAAATTTCTACAGACCAAAATTACATTCTGTTATGATCCCAGGTAGCCGAAAAACGAGTCTCCCCTTTGAGAATTATTCTATCAAGCCTGACCTAACCAGAAGGTCTAAGAAATATAGAGGTGATAACACATATGTAAAATAGCTGGTTGGATATGATGAACTATTTAAGATTATGGGCAGTGAAGAAGAAAACAGATAAATGACTGGCTAGGAGATGTGGACATTTTGCTGGAGGCGTGAGGCTCGCTTCTGGAGGGCTTTGACCTCACTTGAGGCCAGACATCGCAGGAGGAAAGCCGTGCTCCGTTGAGCTCCCGTCAGAAAGGAACCCCTAGTGATATATCTCCAAGAGAAGAGAAGTGTGTAGACGTGCCAGCTGTGGAACTGAGCTGGGAACGTTGTGGTCTCAAGTCCTGGTCGACGAGGAGTTTATTAAACCGCCCAGAGACATTTTCGTGGGCTGTGTGGAGCGCCCTGACTGGACGCCATCAGAGGAATAGCGCCCTTGACTAGACAATCTGTGGTAAGCATGATATACGCCAGTTCATAGTGCTTGCTTGTAGTTGGTCGTGTGCCCAGCGACAGTAGCAATGTTTATTGATAAGTTAGACATGTTTTAATTAATAAGGCAGAAAGCCTAAAATATGAGAGTGGAGAGGGAGGAACACAGAGCGACATCCGTTTCCTCTGAGCGCTGGCAGGCAACTGAGGGAGCCCGGCTCCTGACGGTGGAGGACCCTCCCAGCGTGAGTGAGGACCGCCGCCGGGCGAGGTGGAGTATGGACCCGCCCAACGGGGAAGTCCACTCTCACTGTATGTAGAGGACAGATAGAGGTTTGAGGCAAACTTATTGTGTGATTATTTTTGTTTATGTGTTAAAGGGGAAACATTTTTATTGGAGTGTCGATGGGTTGCAGGTTTGTCTTTGGGGAAGAAGTTGCTGAGAACTTCGAAGCCAGCACAGAGGGAGTAGTTCATGAGACTCCAAGGTAGTGGAGGAGAGGACCTCGAGCTGTGAGGAGAAGCAGCGAAGAGGAGTGTCACGTGCTTCTGTAGAGGTGGTGAAGCACCATAGTTGCTCGAGGGAACTTCATGGTGTAGCAGCCTGGAGAGCTGTGGAGGACCCTAGCAGAAGGGTGAAGCACCGTAGTTGCTCAAGGAAAACTACATGGTGTAGCAGCCTGGAGGAACTGCAGAGGATCCTGGTAGTAAACCCGGAAGAACCTGAAGAGAGCAGGGTAGTGAACTTCCAGAGGTGGAAGGGAAGTTCTGGTGGATTACTTGTAGGGAGTTGATAGTGTTTGGTTGTCATTAGCGTGCATGACGCAGTGAGAGGTGGGTGATTGTTTGCATGCTTATGTCAAGGAGTGTTTTATACTGAAGTTTAGAGTTTCAGTCGTAGGCTGGATTACCTACAGATGTATGTGCTCTAGGACTGATAGAGTGATCGATTGATCATTGTTATGTATCAAGGAACATTTGTACTGATATATGTTGTTGCATTCACATGTTGATTTTCTTTGTACACATTTATAGATACATATATACATTCTTTTGCTGATGGTGCAACAGTGTATGTAGACTTGATCAACTTGAGGAGGTTGATAGTATCAGGTGGTGAATCAGAAGATAAGATACCACTTGGTAAACTGATAATAGAGTTCTGATGGTGTTGGAGAGCAACCTGATTGTAATAGTATAGAGCAGGGGTCTCCAAACTTTTCAATGTAAGGGCCACATTATATATTTCCCATATTTATGCGGGCCGGAGGAATAAAAAATGAAATTGCTATTTTGTAAACCTAAGATAAAGGCATTGTCAAAGTACAGAGAAAAGAATATTGTACAGTGTTTGTGCTCCCTGAAACGGAAGCAGCGAAGCCCCACTCGCCCTCCATCCCCACAATATACAGTTATACGCAACTGATTGGTTGTAATGCACAACACATACCTACCAGTATTAGTATCTGTGCGTCACACTATCGAGAGAGAGGGAAACTGACTCGGGTTGAGCGCCACCAGTCAGCAGCCCCAGCTTTGAATAATTCTGCGATGCCATTCGTACGATAATTATTTTTTCAAGGCCACCACACAGGGATTTGTTTGGAGCGGCCGGATGAAATTATGTGGCAGGGCTGGATGTGGCCCGCGGGCCATAGTTTGGAGATCCCTGGTATAGAGTATAGGATTCATTATTATTATATGTGTATATGTATTGTGTATGTGCTCTGTCCAGTAAATGTATTCAAATTTGCTGGTATTTGACCTTGTCCTAGTGAGGCTTCCCATGAAATAGTACAGAAGAGAGAGAGAGAGAGAGAGAGAGAGAAAGAACAACGAATCACTGTTGTGGACAGGGTAGAAGGTAATATTAATAAGTCAAAAGGGGGATTGAGGAGATCATATAACCTAAGGAGAGAGTGGGGAGTCACAGCGGCTCGAGTGGGTGTTTACACATGACAACGAGGCTAAGTGTTGGAGCCGCATCCCCTAAACGTGTGATGTTGAGCCCCTCTCCAAGGGCCAGAAGCGCCTAGTGTGATCTCCTAGAGAGGTATAAGCATTCTACCGAGTTGTGGGTTGGGTTGTCCGTAGAGAAGGATCAACGACGACAACACCACCAACCAACACACAGACTATAATTATTCCTAAATGAAAGTATGACTTAGCCCATCTCCATTACATCTCTGTTACGGCTCTACTGGGGCGTAACCGGGTTCTTTTCCGGTGTTATTAGAATTTGAGAATCCGGCCCCAAGCTAGTAGAGGCTTTCAAGGGATGTGTTTCGTAACGCAAGTTAAATTAAAGGGGGAGGGATACAAATGCTCAGATTTATATATATGTTCTCACCACCACCATATAAATAAATATCACACGGGGGTTATAAACACACTTTAATGTACAGAGCTGTCTTCCTTCAAAGACACTGGATGCTCCACGATGCACACTATGAGTAGCCCTGGTTCCCTTCTTCGGCCATCGATGAATCCTCTTTGATTCTCTCGGCAAATCTACCCTGGTCACAGGCCAGCCAAATCACAGTCCCACTGGGTGCTCTTTCGTGGAGGCCTTCAAACACAATCCAGCCTGTAGCTGGCAGGTTCCGATCAGCTCCGCTGTGTAGGCCACTCCACGACCGATACTAGGGTTGCGAGCCCTAGGCAGGAGCCTCGTGTGATTCCGCTGATCACTCTCCTCTCTCAGCACCACAGTGGCTAGTCTCTTCCACCAGCCAGCCCTGGATACGACGATTCCTAATACTGCCACGTCACAGGCAGGCTAACACTCTCAACAGTGTTCATCCGGGGATGACTCACAGCTTCTTCAGAGCAAACTCGTGAAGAGACTTTGGCTGCCTTGGGTAGACTGATCCATCGTCCAATACAGCAGTCCCAGGTCGACTCTGTAATCAGACACGTCATTAGTACTGGGGCTAGGGAACCTCACTTACAGGCTTAGACACAAACGTCCACCTCTCTGCTCCATAGATGGCGTTGCTGTCTCAGCGCCACCTCACCAGAGGTCAGCAGCGGCTATATTACGAGCTGATTAAGACGGGAATCCAGCACCTGTGGCGGGTATATCCCGTCCTCACTAGATGGCGTCGTCCATTTGGAGAGGGTTTCGGGAGCGGACTCACAGATGGCGTTGTCGTCACTGCTCCGTGCTACGACGCTGGACTCGGGTCAGTAACAATCTCCTACCATATGAATATTACTGTCTGCCAGTTTTAGCCCCTGTAACACTTGTAACGTAACGTGGAAATCATCAACTTTCTGCAGTCCAAAATAACATTTTTAAATGAAAGTATGACTTAGCCCTTTTAAATGAAAGTATGTCTTAGTCCATCGCCATTACATTTCCTACCATATAAATATTACTGTCTACCAGTTTTAGCCCCTGTAACACTTGTAACATAACGTGGAAATCATCAACTTTCTGCAGTCCAAAATAACATTTTTAAATGAAAGTATGACTTAGTCCATCTCCATTACATCTTCTACCATATAAATATTACTGTCTACCAGTTTTAGCACTTGTAACACTTGTAATGTAACGTGGAAATCATCAACTTTCTGCAGTCCAAAATAACATTTTGAAATGAAAAGTGAGACTTAGCCCATCTCCATTACATCTCTTAGCATATAGATATTAGTGTCTACCAGTTTTAGCACCTGTAACACATTGTAACGTGGAAATCAACTTTCTGTCTGATGACCAAATAACATTATTGAGAATGTAAACCATGTTTAGCCACTATATCCAGACACAAATAAAATATTACCACAGGCTTGTTTAGTTCTTGTAACACATTATATCGTTAGGTAACGTAACGTGGAAATCATCTTTCTGTCTGATGACCAAATATAATTTTTTTTTTGTAAATGTGAAGCTTTGTAGATTTAATTTTGAACAAAGGTGGGTCACTAGTCCACGAACTAAGAGTAGTGAGTTACGAAGAATAACTTTGTGAAATATGCACAGAAGAGTTTGGGGAGACGTGATCACTACCTAGAAATTCTAATATTTTTTGTTAACTGTGTGATCACGACATATAACTCATGGTCTCTTGTTCCGCCTCTCACTAGTCAATAAACACCATTTTGTATAATTTCTTGATTAAAATAGCACTCTGAAACGTCTTTGCACTTTATTTTTTCATTGACACGTGCACAGCCATCAGAGGGAATCTCACTACTGCACGGATGTCATGTGTGTGTTAGTTAAATAAAAGGTCCTTACATAGCTTATCATTTTCTTTGAGAAACTTATATGTGGTGATCATATCTCCCGAGTCCACACAAATAACCCACACCAACCCGCATCCATATTGAGAGTGAGAGAGAAGGCAAACATAGCTTGGTTATTGCATCTAGAAGCCGGTCGGCCGAGCGGACAGCACGCTGGATTTATGATCCTGTGGTCCTGGGTTCGATCCCAGGCGCCGGCGAGAAACAATGGGCAGAGTTTTTTTCACCCTATGTCCCTGTTACCTAGCAGTAAAATAGGTACCTGGGCGTTAGTCAGCTGTCATGAGCTGCTTCCTGAGGGTGGAGGCCTGATCGAGGACCGGGCCGCGGGGACACTGAAGCCCCGAAATCATCTCAAGATAACCTCAAGATAGTTTTAAAAAGGGGTAAGAATAAGAAGAGTCATGTTTCATAAAAAATACTTTACAGCAACCATTATTTATGTGCAGTAAGAGGGAAACAGGATCCACACAAACAATTTCCAAGCATTACAACGCTATCGAGGTAAACATAACATAAAAAAGACAATAATGTAGTTGTATGCTATTAGTCCTAGGGTCAGGACCCTAGGGTCTCGACTCGGACCACAGGTTTGGTTTGGAGTGGAGACGGGTTCAACTAAAAATTGGCACACAGGAAATGATTTCGACGTTCAGTAAACACTTACCGAGTGGTTAACTGAATGCCCGATAGCCCAATACTGGGTTGATGATAGAAATTTTAAAAATATTTTAAGATTGGGAAACTTTAAACTAAATGACCACACAAGTAGCGATTTTGCGTTCAGTAAACACTTACTGAGTTGTAAACTGAATGCCTGAGCCGGCCAATACAAGGTTTGTGATAGTAATATTTGATTTTTTTACAATGGAGAAAATTTTAACTAAAAAATGAGGTCACATGGAGGGATATCTATGTTCAGTAAACAGTTACTGAGTAGTAAACTGGATGGTTAAGCCATCCAATACATGGTTGATGATAGTAATATTTTAAGATTGGGAAACTTTAAACTAAATGACCACACAAGTAGCGATTTTGCATTCAGTAAACGCTTACTGAGTTGTAAACTGAATGCCTGAGCTATCCGATACATAGTTGGTGATAGTAGTATTAATTTAAGATGGAAAACTTTAAACTAAGCTAAAATGAGCACACATGAAGGGATTCCCACGTT